>NC_140995.1:164815637-164993888 GCF_052327205.1 Somniosus microcephalus | reverse complement strand
GGGGGGCAGGGGGAGAAGGGAGGGGGGGAAGGGGCGGGGGAAGGGAGGGGAAGGGGCGGGGGGGAGGGGGGAAGGGGCGGGGGGGAGAAGGGGGGATGGGGGGGAAGGGGGGGCGGCGGGGGGGAAGGGGGGGTGGCGGGGGGAAGGGGGGGCGGGAAGGGGAAGGGGGGGCGGGGGGGGAAGGGGGTGTCGGAAGGGGGGGGCGGGGGGGCCCAGGCCGAGAGCCCCACTCTCTGAGCCCCGCCCCCCCCCCGGCCGAGAGCCCCGCCCCCCCCCGGCCGAGCCCGATTGCGGCTCTGAGTGACGGCAGGCGGCCGAGCCCCGCCCCCCCCCGGCCGAGCCCGATTGCGGCTCTGAGAGACGGCCGGCGGCCGAGCCCCGCCCCCCCCCCCGGCCGAGCCCGATTGCGGCTCTGAGAGACGGCCGGCGGCCGAGCCATGCCCCACCCCCCCCCACCCCCCGGCCGAGGCCGATTGCGGCTCTGAGAGACGGCCGGCAGCCGAGCCCCGCACCCCCCCCCGGCCGAGCCCGATTGCGGCACTGAGAGACGGCTGGTGGCGGAGCCCTGCCCCCCCCGCCCTAGCCGAGCGCGGAACAGAGACGCCGCGTCTCACCTGCTCCTGCTGCGCGCGCACCCTGACCCTCGTGGCTGACGCCGCTGCCCCGGGTAACGTGACGCGTGGGGGGGGGTGGTGAGGAGCTTAGCAGAAGCCCTAGCTCGGGCCTGGCTGGGCAAGAAAGTCCCAGGCTTTCAGGGCCTAACATAAAAACGGGGAAAGGAAGCAAAAAGAATGTTGAGGTTAGAAAAAATATTTACAAATGAATGAAGTTTTTTTTAAAACAATTTAATAAATGCAATTTTATTTTGCTGGAAATGTATATTTGAAATGAAAGACGCAGAAAGCAGGAAAAAGAACGGAAGCAAGATGGCGGCGACTCACCTCGGTTCAGAACGATAAGGCCCGTCCACACACGCATCGATTGGTCGACCGTCAGGTCACCAAAGTGTAGGATTGGTCAATCGTCCCGTCACTCGACCGTAGGAGGGCCCGGCCGCACGCGGCAGCAAGCCGCCGTACGATTGGTCGACCTCGAGGTCACTCTGTCGCTAATGAGCGGATAATGAGATGCTAATGAGCGGAACGTTGAAGGTTTTTCGGATACCGCGGGCGCGATTTTAGCCCGGCTGAAACGTAGATACGCTTAAAACCGTCTCGGAAGTGTAAGCTTTCTTTGGAGGTAACGCGCGTGTAGGTACACCCTGTAACTTTCGAGCGCATAGCCCGACAGACGCACAGGCGATGAAAGACAGAATGACAGAATGACAGAATGACAGAATGACAGACAGAATGACAGACAGAAGTACCGATTTATATATATAGATGGTCATAGTAGTAAAATCACTAGGTTTGATAAAGCTATTGTACATGTGAAAATATCTGAAGTAGCTTTGCTCAAAAATAGTTACAGAATCATATTATTTGTAAGGTCAAGTAAGCTGCAGAATTGGGTAGACATCTGCAATCTGTTTTATCAACCAAGGCAAAGTCCAGTAGGATTTGCAGCATCTGCAGCTTGCAGGAGGGGTGAAAGTAGCTTTTCCTGGTATTGGAGGATGCTATTACATTGTATAGGAATCAGACAGGGTAACTTCCAGGAAGGAGTTTTGAATTTGGGGAGATATGCAATAGTTTAATACAGTGGAGCATTGGGAGATGGAACGAGCAAAGGGCAGTTTTACAAGGAAATTCTGAAACAAAAGACAGATATAGTTGTGTGTATGTACGGATTGTGCTAGGGCACTCTAAGGTTTATCATTTCCTTAATTTGATAATGTTAACAAAAATAGTCGGCACAATTATAAAAATGATTTCCCTGCTTTACACTAATTCCATTGCATTACCGAGGAAAATACACTCATTGGTTATCTAATCCATTAAACAAAACAAATATACAACAGATTTATACACTACTAGCTGAAGTGCCCGGCGGTGCCGAGGCTTTTTCGAGGGCATGTTGTTGTTGGAAGAGAGAGAGAGAGCGACTGGGGGGAAGAGAGAGAGCGACTGGGGGGAATAAAGGGAGGGGAGGGGGGGAGGGGAGGGGAGGGGGAGGGGGAGGGGAGGGGGAGGGGAAGGGGAGGGGGGGAGGGGGAGGGGAAGGGGAGGGGGGAGGGGAGGGGAAGGGGAGGGGGAGGGGGGAGGGGAGGGGAGGGGGGGAGGGGAGGGGGGGAGGGGGAGGGGGGAGGGAGGGCGGGGAAGGGAGGGGGGAAGGGAGGGGAGGGGGAAGGGAGGGGGGAAGGGAGGGTGGGAAGGGAGGGCGGGGGGGGAAGGGAGGGGGGAAGGGAGGGCGGGGGGAAGGGAGGGGGAAGGGAGGGGGGGAAAAAGGGGGCGGGGGGAAGGGAGGGCGGGGGGCCCCCCCGAGGGTCGCGGCCCCCCCCCCGAGGGTCGTGGCCCCCCCGAGGGTCGTGGCCCCCCCCGAGGGTCGTGGCCCCCCCCCCAGGGTCGCGGCCCCCCCCATGGTCGCGGCCCCCCCCCCCAGGGTTGCAGCCCCCCCCCCAGGGTCGCGGCCCCCCCCCGAGGGTCGCGCGCCGCCCCCCGCCCCCCGAGGTGAAGACCGCTGATTGCCCACGCAGCAGGAGCTGAGACGCGGCGTCTCTCTCTGGCTCGGCCGGCGGGCCCGGTTGCCAGGGTAACCGTGACGCTGACCAAGCCCCGCCCCCGGGCCGAGCCAGAGAGAGAGAGAGACGCCGCGTCTCAGCTGCTCCTGCTTCGTGCGCGGCCCCCCCCCGAGGGTCGTGGCCCCCCCGAGGGTCACGGCCCCCCCCCCGAGGTGAAGACCGCTGATTGCGGCTGTGCGAGACGGCCGGCCGGGGTTGCCAGAGCTGAGACGCGGCGTCTCTCTCTGGCTCGGCCGGCGGGCCCGGTTGCCAGGGTAACCGTGACGCTCAGCAAGCCCCGCCCCCCGGCCGAGCCAGAGAGAGACAGCGCGTCTCAGCTCCTGCTGCGCGCGCACCCTAGCGGCGCTGGGCTGAGGCTCGGCCCTCCAGCCTTCGAGTGGGGCCGGGAGGTGCCTAGCTCGGGCGTGGGTGCGGAGGAGACGCCGAGGCTTCTAGGCCTACCTGGAAAAACGGGGAAAGGTAGGAAAATTAATGAGATTAGATAAGTTAATTACTTTCTAAATCATTTTTTAAAAAAACAATATGTGTTTTAAAAGCAACGTTTTTTTTTAAGACGCAGAAAGTGGGAAAAAGAAAGGAAAAGTTTGGAATAAGATGGCGGCGACTCACCTCGGTTCAGAACGATAAGGCCCGGCCACACACGCACCGATTGGCCCGGCGGCACACGCCAGCAACCCGGCGTACGATTGGTCGAGCTCGAGGCCACTCTGTCGCTAATGAGCGGATAATGAGATGCTAATGAGTGGAACGTTGAAGGTTTTTGGGATACCGCGGGCAGGATTTTAGCCCGGCCGAAACGTAAATACGCTTAAAACCGTCTCGGAAGCGTAAGCTTTCTTTGGAGGTAACGCGCGTGTAGGTACGCCCTGTAACTTTCGAGCGCATAGCCCGACAGACGCACAGGCGATGACAGACAGAATGACAGACAGACAGAATGACAGACAGACAGACAGACAGATGTACCGATTTATATATATAGATATAGATAGATAGATAGACACACAACTTTGTTTTTTTTAAGGGATTATAATCTTAATAAGGCTCTTGAAAATTTCCTTATTTTTTTCTTCAAATAATTTTGAAAAACAACCAGGCAGAAACTGCTCAAATTTAAAGAACAGTACAGCAAACTAAACAGTTTTGTCGCATCCTGGGAGTTGGAAGCACTGTAATGCTCAGACTGCACAATCCAAATTCAGGATACAGCATCACAGCTCTGGGCAAAAGTGTCAAGTCCAAGCCCAAGCTTTTGGGAGAAGGAGAGACCTTCAAGAAAAACTTCAATGAAGTCATTATTAGACAAGACAATTTAATGGATAAATGTAATCATGTTATTGTGAATTTATGCATTTTTTATTTTTTAATTCTGTTTAAATCCTTATTTTGGATATTTGTAGTTTCAACTATGAGGAAAAAAATGGCTTAACAAAAACATTCAGCTGAAAATTTTTCACAGATCATTTTGAGCAATTTGTGGGAAAATGCCACCCGGTGGCCAAGTTAGTCAATTGCAGGGTGATTTCAGCTCACTGACTCTCACCATATTTAATAGGAAAGTCTTATTAAAAAGGTGACGGGCATCGTAGGAAAGGGACTACATATAAACGCTAAAGGTAGATATGAACACATTTTAAATGGGAAATCTCAGAGGGAGGTATTAACACAGCTCAGCATGCAGTCAGATTTTAATAAATATAGATTTTTATTTTATTGGAGGGGGAGTCATTGTGTCATGATATTTTAATGTTTCTTTCTTATTTTATCCAAGTTTGGATTTAGTTGGGTACTTTTCATATGTGTTCATATTTCCTTAGCAGCCTAGTCTGTATTTTATGTTTATGTATGTTTGCGGGGGGAAAGATGGGGGGAGGGTGGGAGGGGCATCTGATGGTATGCATCTACTTTCCCTAGGTAACTAGTGGAAAGGAAGTTAATCCCTCCTAGTTCTAGGATGATGTATGTTTCCAAACTGCACAGCAGTGATGGTATAACTCGTGTGTTTGCAAGTACCTGTTTTCTCCTTACTCATTATGTCAAACCTTGATTTTGTGGAGCAAATTGTGTGGAGGACGCAAAGAATCTCCAAAGGGATATAGATAGGCTAAGTAAGTGGGCAAAAATCTGGCAGATGGAGTTTAATGTGGGAAAATGTGAGGTTATCCACTTTGGTAGGAAAATAAAAAAGCAAATTATTATTTAAATGGGGAGAGATTACAAAATGCTGAGGTATAGAGGGATCTGGGGGTCCTTGTACATGAATCACAAAAAGTTAGCATGCAGGTACATAGAAACATAGAAGATAGGAGCAGGAGTAGGCCATTCGGCCCCTTGAGCCTGCTCTGCCATTCAATGCGATCATGGCTGATCATCCAAATTCAGTACCCTGTCCCTGCTTTCTCCCCATATCCCTTGATCCCCTTAGCCTTAAGAAATATATCTAACTCCTTCTTGAATATATTTAATGAATTGGCCTCAACTGTCTTCTGTGGTAGAGAATTCCACAGGTTCACCACTCTCTGGGTGAAGAAATTCCTCCTCATCTCAGTCCTAAATGGCTTACCCCTTATCCTTAGACTGTGACCCCTGGTTCTGGACTCCCCGGCCATCAGAAACATCCTTCCTGCATCTAGTCTGTTTAGTCCTGTTAGAATTTTATAAGTTTCAATGAGATCCCCTCTCATTCTTCCAAACTCTAGCGAATATAAGCCTAATCGACCTAATCTCTCTTCATACATTATTCCTGCCATCCCAGGTATCAGTTTGGTGAATCTTCGCTGCACTCCCTCCATGGCAAGAACATCCTTCCTCAGATAAGGCGACCAAAACTGCACACAATACTCAAGGTGTGGTCTCACCAAGGCCCTGTACAACTGCAGCAAGACATCCTTGCTCCTGTACTCGAATCCTCTCACTATGAAGGCCAACATACCATTTGCCTTCTTAACCGCCTGCTGCACCTGTATGCTTACCTTCAGTGACTGGTGCACAAGGACACCCAGGTCTCGTTGCACTTCCCCTTCTCCCAATCTATTGCCGTTCAGATAATAATCTGCCTTCCTGTTTTTGCCACCAAAGTGGATAACCTCGCATTTATCCACATTGTACTGCATCTGCCATGCATCTGCCCAATCACCCAACCTGTCCAAATCATACTGGAGTTTCTCTGCATCCTCCTCACAGCACACATGCCCACCCAGCTTTGTGTCATCTGCAAACTTGGAGATATTACATCTAGTTCCCTCGTCTAGATCATTAATATATATTGTGAATAGCTGGGGTCCTAGCACCGATCCCTGCGGTAACCCACTAGTCACTGCCTGCCACTTGGAAAAAGATCCGTTTATTCCAACTCTTTGCTTCCTGTCTGCCAACCAGTTCTCTATCCAAGTCAGTACCTTACCCCCAATCCCATGTGCTTTAAATTTGCACGCTAATCGCTTATGTGGGACCTTATCGAAAGCTTTCTGAAAGTCCAAATACACCACACCCACTGGTTCTTCTTTATCTATTCTACCAGTTACATCCTCAAAAAATTCCAGTAGATTAGTCAAGCATGATTTACCTTTTGTAAATCCATGTTGACTTTGTCCGATCCTGTCACTGTTTTTCAAGTGCTCTGCTATTACATCTTTTATAATGGACTCTAGCATTTTCCCCACTACCAATGTCAGGCTTACCGGTCTATAATTCCCCATTTTTTCTCTACCACCTTTTTTAAATAGTGGGGTTACATTAGCTACCCTCCAATCCATGGGAACTGTTCGAGAGTCTGTCGAATTTTGGAAGATGACCAGCAATTCATCTACTATTTCTGGGGCCACTTCCTTAAGTACCCTAGGATGTAGATTATCAGGCCCTGGGGAATTATCGGCCTTCAATCCCATCAATTTCCCTAACACCATTTCCCTACAAATACTGATTTCATTCAGTTCCTCCCTCTCATTAGACCCTATGTTCCCCGACATCTCTGGGAGTTTATTTATGTCCTCCTTTGTGAAGAGAGAACCAAAGCATGTATTTAATTGGTCTGCCATGTCTTTGTTCCCCATTAAAAATTCCCCTGATTCTGACTGCAAGGGACCTATGCTTGACTTTACCAATCTTTTTTTCTTCACATATCTATAGAAGCTTTTACAGTCAGTTTTTATGTTCCCTGAAAGCTTACTCTCATACTCTATTTTCCCCCTCTTAATGAATCCCTTTGTCCTCCTTTGCTGAATCTTAAACTGCTCCCAATCCTCAGGTTTGCTGCTTTTTCTGGCCAATTTATATGTCCTCTCCTTGGATCTTATGCTATCCCTAATTTCCCTTGTTAGCCAATGTTGAGTCACCTTCTTTGTTTTATTTTTATGCCAAACAGGGATGAACAAATTCTGTAGTTCATCCATGCGATCTTTAAATTTTTGCCATTGCCTATTCACCATCAACCCTTTAAGTAACATTCCCCAATCCATCCTAGCCAACTCGCGCCTCATACCATCATAGTTTCCTTTATTTAAATTCAGTACCCAAGTCTCTGAATCAACTACTTCACTCTCCATCTTAATGAAGAATTCTTTCACATTATGATCGCTCCTCCCCAAGGGGCCTCGCACAACAAGATTGCTAATGAATCCTTTCTCATTACATAATACCCAGTCTAAGATGGCCTGATCTCTAGTTGGTTCCTCGACATATTGGTCCAAGAAACCATCCCGTATGCACTCTAGGAATTCCTCTTCCACAGTATTGTTACTAATTTGGTTAGACCAAGCTATATGTAGATTAAAGTCACCCATGATAAAGTGCCCTTACTGCACGCATCCCTAATTTCCCATTTAATGCCATCCCCAACCTCATTATTACTGTTTGGGGGTCTGTATGCAACTCCCACTAATGTTTTCTGCCCCTTGGTATTTCTCAGCTCTACCCATACAGATTCTAGAACATCAGAGCTAATATCCTTCCTCACTATTGTTTTAATCTCCTCTTTAACCAGCAATGCTACCCCACTGCCTTTTCCTTTTTGCCTGTCCTTCCTGAATATTGAATACCCCTGGATGTTGAATTCCCAGCCTTGGTCACCCTGAAGCCATGTCTTCTTAATCCCAATTATATCATATCCGTTTATATCTATTTGCGCAGCTAATTCATCCACCTTATTATGAATGCTCCTCGCATTAAGACACAAAGCCTTCAGGCTTGTTTTTTTTAACACTATTAGACCTTTTAGAATCATTGTTTACTGCGGCCATGTTTGATTTACACCCTTGATTTCTCTGACTTCCACTTTGCTTTTCTCCTTCCTGCCTTTTGCTTCTATTCTTGCTTCCCTTTCCTCTGTCTCCCTGCACAGGTTCCCAACCCCCTGCCATTTTAGTTTAAACTCTCCCCAACAGCACTAGCAAACACTCCCCCTAGGACATCGGTCCTGGTCCTGCCCAGGTGCAAACGATCCAGTTTGTACTGGTCCCACCTCTCCCAGAACCAGTTCCAACGTCCCAGGAATTTGAGTCCCTCCCCCTTGCACCATTCTTTTAGCCACGTAGTCATCTGAAATATCCTTCTATTTCTATTCTGACTAGCACGTGGCACTGGTAGCAATCCTGAGATTACTACCTTTGAGGTCCTATTTTTTAATTTACCTCCTAAATCCCTAAATTCAGCTTTTAGGACCTCATCCCATTTTTTACCTATATCTTTGGTACCTATATGCACCACGACAACTAGCTGTTCACCCTCCCCCTCCAGAATGTCCTGCAGCTGCTCCGAGACATCCTTGACCCTTGCACCAGGGAGGCAACATACCACCCTGGAGTCTCGTTTGCGGCCGCAGAAACACCTATCTATTCCCCTTACAATAGAATCCCCTATCACTATAGCTCTCCCACTCTTTTTCCTCCTGTCCCGTGCAGCAGAACCACCCATGGTGCCAGGAAGTTGGTTGCTGCTGCCTTCCCCCGATAAGCCATCCTCCCCAACAATATCCAAAGTGGTATATCTGTTTGAGAGGGGGATGGCCACAGGGGACACCTGCACTACCTGCCTGTGCCTACTACTCAGCCTGGCAGTCACCCATTCCCTTCCTGCCTGTGCAGCCTTTACCTGCGGTGTGACCAACTAATTAAACATGATATCCACAATGTCCTCAGCATCGCGAATGCTCCAGCACATATCCATTCACAGCTCTAGCACCGCAATGCGGTCTGCCAGTAGCTGCAGCTGGATACACTTCCCGCAAACATGGTCGTCAGGGACACAGGAAGTGTCCCTGATTTCCCACATAGTGCAGGAGGAGCATGCCACGGGGCCAAGCTTTGCTGCCATGACTTACCCTTTAATTAATTTAAATTTAATCAATACCACCAATTATACTACAATTAAATTATTTATTCAAGGGCCCTTGTTTCCTAGCACTCCCCGCTACACAACAGAGACCTTAGAAACTATAACCACAAAATTAAGACCTTCTAAACTTTATAAACTATGGCCTAGAAATTCAGTGGGCCTTGCGCCCACTTAGCGCCTAAAGAGGTCTTTTGCGCCGGCGGGGTGGTAGCGCTGAAATTGAGTGCAGCGGTATTGGCGGCGGTAGCCGTTAGCGCTGCGCCGGGACCGATGACGTCATCGGTGTGCGCGGTGGCCCGTAACGCCCCGAAACCGCGCCGATCCCCATATTTATTTGCGCCCGCCTCCTCCGAAGCGGGCGCAAACAGCGAACAGAAAACGGGGCCATCCTGCTGCCATAGTGGGGCGCTTTAAAGCTGAAGGTGCGGCCGGCTGCTTTTTCGGCGGCCGCCTGCCCGCACCTCCTTCCCCGGCCTCCTCCACCCCCCCCCCACGGCATTGCCGGCTGGTTTCCGTGGAGCCCGGCACTTCTCCGTTGTGCCGGGCTCTTTTGCTGGCACTCGCGATCGGGGCTCCGGCCGTTGCAGGCACCTCCCCCTTAAGAGAAGGGGGAGGCCTGCAGTACCGCAGCCTGCCGCACCACATCGGGTGGCGCTGCGGCAACTAGCGCGCCGATATTCAGTTGCAGCGCCCCAAACGGAGGCGGGCACACCCTGGTATAGCGCCCGCTTCCGAATTGGGGCGCAGAAGATGAATATACGGCGTGTGGTAATGCCTCCCCGCCCAGCGCTAACTTTTGGGCGCGAGCGAGCTGCCCGCGCCCAAGTGAATTTCTAGGCCTATGAACCTTAACTGTCAAATTATAGTGTAGTATAAATACTCACCTGGCCGTACTCACCCAATCAACTGCTTCCTCCTGCCCGCGTCACGTTTTGAATTGTGACGTGGCTCTGGAACGCCACCGCCGATCTGTGAGATTGGTAAGCCTCTGTAAAAAACGCCCATGAAAGTGAGTTTAAATACTCACTGAAACTCTGCTCTCACCGCTCCCGACACTGGCCTGTGGAAAAAAAGCCCGCGAAAGTGAGATTAAATACTCACTGAAACTCCGCTCTCACCGCTCCCGACACTGGCCTGTGAAAAAAAGACCGCAAAAATGAGTTTAAATACTCACTGAACCTCCACTCTCACCGCTCCCATACAGCAAGTAATTAGGAAGGCAAATGGAGTGTTGGCCTTTATTGCAAAGGGAATGGAGTATAAAAGTAGGGAAGTCCTGTTACAACTGTACAGGACGTTGGCGAGACCACACCTGGAGTACTGCGTACAGTTTTGGCCTCCTTATTTAAAGAAGGATACACTTGCATTGGAGGCAGTTCAGAGAAGGTTCACGAGGTTGATTCCGGAGATGAAGGGGTTACCTTATGAAGAAAGGTTGAGCAGGTTGGGCCTATACTCACTGGAGTTTAGAAGAATGAGAGGGGATCTTATTGAAACATATAAGATTCTGAAGGGGCTTGACAGGGTAGATGCAGAGAGGATGTTTCCCCTCGTGGGGGAATCTAGAACTAGGGGGCATAATTTCAGAATAAGGGGGCACCCTTTTAAATCAGAAATGAGGAGGAATTTCTTCTCTCAGAGGGTGGTGAATCTTTGGAATTCTCTTCCCCAGAGAGCTGTGGAGGCTGGGTCATTGAATATATTTAAGGTGGAGATAGACAGATTTTTGAATGATAAGGGAGTCAAGGGTTATGGGGAGCAGGCAGGGAAGTGGAGTTGAGGCCAAGATCAGTTCAGCCATGATCTTATTGAAGGTTTGAGGGGCCAAATGACCTACTCCTGCTCCTATGTCTTATGTTTGATACTTTTGTATTCGAAATGTCAGAGAATCTAATAAATGTAATGACTTGGTTAAAGAGAAGGTAGATCGGAGTTTGAGATTTGTTTTTCTCTCATTAGCTTGTGTCCAAGTAATGGTTTTTTATCCTAAGAGGTATCCCCTCTGCTAACTCATTTTATTGCACCTGGATTCAAGAAGCGTACATTAAAGCTCATCCCTCTCATCTCTTGTTTGTCAGAATAAATAAGTATTTTCATCTATTTTCACCAGATGAGCCTCATTGCTTTCTTGGCTTCTGTAGAATGCAAACAAAAATTAGGAAATGAAGGTGACACCAGGAAAAAGAGCATTGTTAGCTTATGGGAAAGAATGGCTCTGAGACCAAACTAAGTTAGAACTTTCAAAAAGTGAGACACGTATATTTGTGCAGTTTCTTATTATGTCTCTCGAAAATTAACCAAAGCACTTCAGGTACAATGAATTACAGTTGAAGTGTAGTAACTGTTGTCATATAAATGAAATACCAGTTATTTTACACATAGCAGGATCCCACTCACAATAATGAGATGATTGAGTAGGCAATCTGTTTTGGAGGATTTTGACTGAGGGATCAACATTGACCAAGGCACCAGGAAATATCCTGCTCTTCAATGCACATCTGAACCAGGCAGATTGCAGCTTGGTTTTACATCTCACCTGAAGGACCCCTCAGTACTGTCAGCTCAGTTATATACTCAAGTGGGGCTTGAACTCATAATCTTGTGACTCCGAGACAAATAGATTCCAACTGAGCCAAGCTGACATAAAAGAAGATGATTTTATGGCTGCCATGATCACAATTTTGTAAAATGAAAAATCGAAGATTTGAGAAGAAACTTGCATTTCTACAGCACCTGGTCACATCTTCAGGGTGTCATCAACTGCATTACTTTTGAAGTGCAGTCACTGTTGTTGTGTAAGTAAACACAATGGCTAATGTGCACAGAGCAAAAAATAGGAGGCAGCAAATAAGATGAACGACCAGATAATCTGTTTTTTGGTAGTATTGGTTGAGTGAGGGATATTAGCCAGCACACTGGGAGAACACCCTGCTCTTCTTCAAATAGTGTCGTTGGATCTTTTACACCCACTGGAAAAGACAGATGGGCCTCGGTTTTAACTGGCTCGTGGAGTCGGGATTGGAGGCGTGCGGGGGGTTAAAGTCCCGAATTCAGGGGGTCCCGACACCATCCCGCCCCAAACTCGCCTCCATGTAAGTTTCAAAGGAGGCGGGTACCCGCCCCGCACTGGGACCCGCCTACCCGAGGCGGGAAGGGATTAGTGACAATTAACTGCCTGTTAACAGGTAGTTAACAGGCAGTTTTTAGCCTAATCCCCATTTTAAAGCTTGAAGTGTGGGATTCCCGATGGCTCCAAACCACGCCAAGTTAGAGGAGTCGGGCCGGCCCAGAAATTCGGGTCTCCACGGGTGAGTACGTATGGGGTACTCACCCGTAAGCCCAATGGAAGTGCCGGTTTCCTGCATGCACTGTGCATGCGCGGGAAACCGGCACTTCCATTCCCCTGAAAGAAGGGGTTCAGAAGTCGAACGCGTGCGCAGGAGAGGCTGCGCGTGCACATTGAACTTACATTTTTTTTGCAGGTTTTCCCAGGAGGGTAAGTCTCCAGAAGTTAAACATGTAAAAAGCAGTCGCAAGGCCTGCTTTTTACAAGGTAAGTAGTGAATTAATTAAAATTAAAACATTTTTTCCACAGGTTTATTATTTTTAAATACTTTAAAGAAAGGTAAGTTTATTTTTAGCCCCGTTAGGAAATGTAATTAATTTTTTCAAAAATTTAAATTATTGTTTAAAATAGTTATTTCATGTAATTTATAGTTTATTTTAAAAATGTGATGTTTTAAAAAAAAATTATTTGAAGATTTAGTGATGTTTTGGGGCTTGTAGTATTTATAGGTTTGACAGGTCTTCCTGTCAAACTTATGAATGAAGCATTCCCTGCTACCATTGGCTCCCCATGGCCCACGTGATCCCAGGGGACGCATCGAACTAACTGCACCCCTGGGATACGCAAGCACTGCGCGCCGGCAGTTGGAGGAGGCCCAGGATCGGAATTCCACGGGGGCCCACAGCTCAATGGCCGGCGTGCAAGGTAAGTGCGGATCGGGGGCTTGCAACCGCGGGAAGCCCCCGACCCGAATTTCTGGGCCAATAAGGACTTGGAGGGGTCGAGATGTCGGTGTTCAGGTGAGTGATGGGTGCATGAGTGCAAAGGTAAGTGTGTTTGGTGTGTCTAAAGTGTGTAAAGAAGTTTAAATTACCTGTACTTACCTTTTTAGCCTTCCTTCCTCTAGGTTTCGGGAGTCCATCATCTAACCGTCACAGAAAGCAGAACGGCTGCGAACTGTCAAAAGTGACAGCCTACAGCTTTCTGTGCCGGAGAGATTTCTAACTGAGTCAGTGTAGAAGGACTCAGGTTAGAAGTAAGACTGTCAGTGTTTGACAGCTTCAAACAGCTGTGAAACACTGATATTTCATCTGTCAAAACGTCTTAACAGATGAAATTTCAGTCTGTGACGTCACCTGTTGCCGGGTGGCCCTTAATTGGCCTGCTGAGCCCGCTGGGCGGGCTCAGCAAGGACAATCAACTTAAAATCGCGTGGATTGGCCGCATCTCGATGGAGGTGGGACTACAACCCCGAAAATTGTAGTCCCGCCTCCTTCCCGACTTCTGAGTGAAAATCACCCCCATGGGGTCTGAGTATAACTTTTCATTCAAAAGCTGGAAACTCCAGCAATACAGCATTCCCTCAGTTCTGCGCCGAAGTTCCAGCTGAACTTATTTGCTCAGGTCCTGGCATGGAACTTAAACCCACAGCCTTCTGACTTAGAGGCAAGACTGCTCCCAACTCAGCCACGCTGATGTTAGACAGCCTGGTATTCAGCTAGATCTCTGGCTCAACAGAGAATAGGCCTTAACAGGTGATGGGCAGAGCTGCATGAGCTGTATAGCCTTCATATTCCCCTGTGTAGATTTGCAAGAAATATTGGGGGAGCAGGACTGAAGTGAGGCTCATTACTGCTCACATTTACAAAAACATATCTTATCCTCTTTAGTTGTTAACATTTTGTTTTTAGTGTTAGTTTGATCCTTATTTTTAGTTTTTCCCAATGGATAATTTGTTTATTCCAATTTCCTTTAATAACAGAATCAGCCCTAACTCTCAGTCCACTAGGAGTGGTTCCCAGAGGGCAGGAAATTTGAATTCACTGATTTTACTGTGCATGCGGTCAATAACTCTCTGAGGTGTCCCTCGCTCCCTGATGGTGCCTTTGTCAAAAAAGAAGACAAGTGAATTTCTGAACAGTTTCTACCTGGTTGAGAACATTGAACTTCTGTGATTCAAACCAAAAACTATCCTGTGCTTCTTTGAATGAACCACCAGGGATAGAAAGGACAAGCAATACTGGCTGTCAGTGAACCTTCCATGACTGAAGCAAAGGTACCCATCTCATAATGGGGATCAATGGCATCAACATTAGCTTTGGGGGAACAGTCGCATCCCAAAATTGGCACCAATGATTGAATTATGAGTTCAAATAATTAAATTAGGTCAGTTTAAAGTTTATTTAAAAAGACTCTGGCCCTGATTTCTGCAGGTCCAGCAATGCACTCCCAGCTTAAGTCATCAGGGAGTGCAGTGAGGGCGCAGAAAAACATCCAGATATGCTGGATCCTAATTTCCTGTGTCTTCTGCCAGACTTACAGTGGAAGTGTGCAAGAAGGTCACCAGAAATGGGGGTCTATCATTTCCATCTTGATGATAAAGAAATCCATGAGCTCCTCACAGTTGCTGTTAGAAGTGAGGGTGGAGGGGAGAAGTGTAAAAGGAGGCAATTGGCAGTAGAGAAATGGAGCCTGGAGCTACCTTTGCCTTCCAGGATAATTCTAGAGCAGTGGGGGGCGTCGGGGTGGGTTAACAGAGTTGGGCAAGGCCTGCTATAGCTTGATGTGGTCAAGCCAGATTTGGTGATAGATGGTTAAGCTAATTGTGTATCAGGTACGTTCAAGTTTGTGCCGCTGGCTTGCAAGGTTAAGTCACTAAAAATTTTGAAAGTGAAACATAAGTAAGATTGAATGCCACAGCAGAACAGCCAGATTCTGTGGTGCAGCAGTAGAGGTGCGTGCAGGGAGTACTTCACTGTTTGGATCTCCAAGGCATTGCCCTCTCTCCCAGAGGACAGACATGTGCACTATCTGGGAGGAATTATAATAAGGGAGCCTCCAGGACCCGCAGAACCTGGATCCAAATGAGTAAGAGGGAGTCAGGCTTGAAGGGAGCTATGAACGTAACCCGAAAAGCCTTACCCGAAGTAGGTGGGCCAGGTATGCTGTTTCCTCTCAACCTGTTACACCTGTACTGTTGCCCCATGCAAAGAGAAGATTCTAACAGTTCCTTCAGAGTGTATTTTTTAAGAATACACAGATCACTAAAAGTAGCAACACAGGTTAATTAGGCCATAAAAAAGCAATCAAAGCACTGGGTTCATTTCTAGAGGGATAGAATTGAAAAGCAGAAAAGTCATGCTAAACTTGTATAGAACCTTGGTTAGGCCACATTTTGAGTACTGTGAACAGTTCTGGTCTCCACATTATAGAAAAGGATACAGGGCACTGGAGAAGGTGCAAAAAGGATTCACTAGAATGATACCAGAACTGAGAAATTATACCTATCAGGAAAGATTGAACAGGCTGGGGCTCTTTTCTCTACATAAGAACATAAGAAGTAGGAGCAGGAGTAGGCCATACGGCCCCTCGGGCCTGCTCCAACATTCAATAGGATCATGGCTGATCCGAACCTAGACTCACGTCCACTTCCCTGCCCTCTCCCCGTAACCCCTAATTCCCTTATCAGCTAGAAAACTGTCTATCTCCGTTTTAAATTTATTTAATGTTGCAGCTTCCACAGCTCTCTGGGGTAGCAAATTCCATAGATTTACTACCCTCTGAGTGAAGAAGTTTCTCCTCATCTCAGTTTTGAAAGGGCAGCCCCTTATTCTAAGATTATGCCCCCTAGTTCTAGTCTCACCCATCAATGAAAACATCCTCACCGCATCCACCCGATCAAGCCCCCTCACAATCTTATATGTTTCGAAAAGATCGCCTCTCATTCTTCTGAACTCCAATGAGTAGAGGCCCAACCTGCTCAACCTTTCCTCATACGTCAACCCCCTCATCTCTGGAATCAACCGAGTGAACCTTCTCTGAACCGCCTCGAGAGCAAGTATATCTTTTCTTAAAAATGGAAACCAAAACTGCACGCAGTATTCCAGGTGTGGCCTCACCAATACCCTGTATAACTGAAGCAAGACTTCCCTGTTTTTATACTCCATCCCCCTTGCAATAAAAGCCAAGATTCCATTGGCCTTCCTGATCACCTGCTGCACCTGCATACTAACCTTCTGTGTTTCATGCACCAGGACCCCCAGATCCCTTTGTACTGTAGCACTTTGCAGTTTCTCTCCATTTAGATAATAACTTGCTCTTTGATTTTTTCTGTCAAAGTGTATAACCTCACACTTTCCAATCTTATATTCCATCTGCCAAATCTCTGCCCACTCACTTAGCCTGTTTATGTCCTTTTGCAGGTTTTTTATGTGAAGAACATACGAACATAAGAACATAAGAAATAGGAGCAGGAGTAGGCCAATCGGCCCCTCGAGCCTGCTCCACCATTCAATAAGATCATGGCTGATCTGATCCTAACCTCAAATCTTCTATCACTCTCCATCCACCCGACCCCATGTGATCTCCCGGGAGAGGCGAAAAACCAGATAAAAGACCCAATGGCCAATTTGGGAGAAAAAAATCTGGGAAATTCCTCTCCGACCCATCTAGGCGATCGAAATTCTTCCAGGAGATCACTCTGTCCCTATATTTTCTACAGTACTTACCTTCTGTAAAGGCGATCTCCACCCCAGCCAGGAACAGGAATAAAACCATCTCCTGAAATCTAACACAGAATTAGAACACAGTAGGAGCAGAACCAGGCTACATGGCCCCTGGGCCCACTCCACTACCCACAGGGCCATGACCATTCCGAACCTAGACTCATGTCCAATTTCCTGCCCGCTCCCCGTAACCCTTAATTCCCTTTACTTCTAGGAAACTATCTATTTCTGTTTTAAATTTATTTAATGATGTAGCTTGCACAGCTTTCTGGGGCAGAAAATTTCACAAACCTACCACCCTCTGAGTGAAGAAGTTTCTCCTCATCTCAGTTTTGAAAGAGCAGCCCCTTATTCTAAGATTATGCCCCCTAGTTCTAGTTTCACCCATCATTGGGAACATCCTCACCGCATCCACCCGATCAAGCCCCTTCACAATCTTATATGTTTCAATAAGATCGCCTCTCATTCTTCTGAACTCCAATGAGTAGAGTCCCAATCTACTCAACCTCTCCTCATATGACCACCCCCTCATCCCCAGGATTAACCGAGTGAACCTTCTTTGTACTGACTCGAGAGCAAGTATGTCTTTTCTTAAGTATGGACACCAAAACTGTATGCAGTATTCCAGGTGCGGTCTCACCAATACCTTGTACAACTGCAGCAATACCTCCCTGTTTTTATATTCCATCCCCCTAGCAATAAAAGCCAACATTCCATTGGCCTTCTTGATCACTTGCTGCACCTGCATATTAACTTTTTGAGTTTCGTGCACCAGGACCCCCAGATCCCTTTGTACTACAGTACCTTCCAGTTTCTTGCCATTAAGATAATAACTTGCTCTATGATTTTTCCTGCCAAAGTGCATAACTTCACACTTTCCAGTATTGTATTCCATCTGCCAAATCTCTGCCCACTTACTTAGCCTGTCTATGTCCCTTTGCAGGTTTTTTATGTCCTCCTCACTCACTACTTTCCATCCCATCTTTGTATCGTCGGCAAACTTGGATATGTTGCACTCAGTCCCTTCCTCCAAATCGTTAATATAGATTGTAAAGAGTTGGGGTCCCAGCACTGACCCCTGCGGAACACCACTAGTTACTGATTGCCAGCCCGAGAACGAACCATTTATCCCAACTTTTTGTTTTCTGTTAGAGAGCCAATCTTCCACCCATGCCAGTATATTACCCCCAATCCCGTGATTTTTTATCTTGATCAGTAATCTTTTGTGTGGAACCTTGTCAAATGCCTTTTGGAAGTCCAAATACTCTACATCCACTGGTTCCCCTTTATCCACCCTGTATGTTACGTCCTCAAAGAATTCGAGCAAATTTGTCAAACATGACTTCCCCTTCATAAAACCATGCTGACTCTGTCCTATTAAATTATGTTTATCCAAATGCTCTGTTACTGTTTCCTTAATAATGGACTCCAACATTTTGCCAACCACAGATGTTAGGCTAACTGGTCTATAGTTTCCAGCTTTTTGTCTACTTCCCTTCTTAAATAAGGGTGTTACATTAGCAGTTTTCCAATCTGCCAGGACCTTTCCTGAGTCCAGGGAGTTTTGGAAATTGATCACCAATGCATCCACAATCCCTATCGCCACTTCTCTCAAAACCCTAGGATATAGGCCATCAGGTCTGAGGGATTTATCCGCCTTAACTCTCATTATTTTACCGAGTACCATCTCCTTAGTGATTTTAATCGTGTTTAGCTCCTTCCCCCCCCCCCCCCATTGCCCCCTGTTTGTCCAGTGTTGGGATATTTTTAGTGTCCTCTACTGTAAAGACTGATACAAAATATTTGTTCAGCGTCTTTGCCTCTCCATGTTCCCCACCACTAGTTTCCCGGTCTCATCCTCTAAGGGACCAACGTTCACTTTAGCCACCCTTTTTCTTTTTATATAGCTGTAGAAACTCTTGCTATCTGTTTTTATATTTTTTGCTAGTTTACTTTCATAATCTATCTTCCCTTTTTTAATTAATCTTTTAGTTATTGTTTGCTGGCTTTTAAATGCTTCCCAATCTTCTATCCTCCCACTAGATTTGGCTACTTTATATGCCCTTGTTTTCAGTTTACTAAGCCATGCATGGCTGTCTTTTCTTTTGCTCCCCTTTTTCCTCAGTGGAATATATTTATCTTGAAAGATGTGAAATATCTCCTTGAATGTAGACCACTGCTCTTGTACCGTCTTACACTTTAATCTGTTTTCCCAGTCCACTTTAGTCAATTCTTCTCTCATACATTCATAGTCTCCTTTATTTAAGCTCAGTACGCTGGTTTGAGATCCAACTCTCTCACCCTCAAACTGAATTTGGAATTCAACCATATTATGGTCACTCATTCCAAGGGGATCCTTTACTAGGACATTATTTATTAATCCTGTCTCATTACACAGGACCAGATCTAAGATTGCCTACACCCTGGTTGGTTCAGTTACATACTGCTCAAGGAACCAGTCCCTAATACACTCTATGAACTCTTCCTCAAGGCTGCCATGCCCAATTTGATTAGTCCAGTCAATATGAAAGTTAAAATCCCCCATGATTATAACTGTTCCCTTATTACAAGCCCCAACTATTTCCTGATTTATACTCCGACCAACAGAGTTGCAACTGTTAGGAGGCCTATAGACTACACCCACTAGTGACTTTTTCCCCTTATTATTTCTTATCTCCACCCAAACTGTTTCACTATCCTGATCCTTTGACCCAATATCATTTCTGACTATTGCAGTGATTCCATCCTTGATTAACATAGCAACCCCACCTCCCTTTCCTTCCTGTCTGTCCTTCCTAATTGTCAAATACCCTTGTATGTTTAGTTCCCAGTCATGATCATCTTGCAGCCATGTTTCCGTAATGGCCACCAGATCATACCCATGTGTAGTTATTTGTACCGTCAACTCGTCTATTTTGTTACGAATGCTGCGTGCAGTCAGATAAAGAACTTTTAAATATGTTTTCTGACAATTTATTCCTGCTTTTACCCCTTTTACTACTTTACCTTCATCATTATACATTCTGTCCCTTCCTGACACGCTCTGGTTTTTAATTCCCCCACTGCTACCTTGCTCTATTAGACGTAGAAAAGATGTTACCACTTGCAGGCGAGACTAGAACTAGGGGCCATAAATATAAGATAATCACTAATAAATCCAATAGGGAATTCAAAAGAAACTTCTTTACCCAGATTCTGCTCCTAATTCTTATTCTTATGTTCAGAGAGTGATTAGAATGTTGAACTCGCTACCACAAACAGTATTTGAGGCAAATAGCATAGATGCATTTAAGGAGAAGCTAAATAAACATACGAGGGTGATAAGAATAGAAGGATATGTTGATGGGGTTAGATGAAGAAGAGTGGGAGGAGGCTCGTGTGGAGCATAAACACTGGCATGGAGTTACCTGTTTCTGTGCTGTAAATACTATGTATATGTATAATATATATTTGTGCCTCGTCAGAAACATTTTCAATTTCTCAGCATGAAGTTCTCTGCTGTAATTGTGGGTGAGAAGCAAGTGATATGATGCTGGAGAAATGAATACTGACTGCTCCACCAATACTGGTTGTCTGCTGTAGTGGAGAGACAGCTTACCCAGTTTTGCTGCACATAAACACAGGATTTAAAACTGAAAGATTAGATGCACACTACCAGATGTGAGTGACTTATTACCCAGTATGGGGACTGTCTGCAACAACAATTGTTTGAGCTTGAACTTAAAGTAACAAAATCGACGCTAAACTACATAGTGGGCAGGATGTAGTGACATTGGAAACATGTGGATGTGGAGCTCATCTCAACTGACAGTAACTGCATTAAGTCTGTCATGACAGAAATTGCACCTGCTTGAATAGGAATTTAATTATTTTATTTATAAAAGAAAAACCTTTCGAACATAGTTTCTTGACACTTGGAAATAAAGTTGAAGTTTCCGTGGCAAATTTGTCACATGCTCGGAGTCCTGTTTAAGATCCACTCATCTGGTCTGTAAAGTCTGTGGGTTGTATAGCGAAGTAATACACAGACTACAAGAGTAACTTAAACAGGACTTTACTATTCGAAGGTCAGGGCGAATCTGCCCAATAAATTCTGCCACAGCACTTATATACCGGTGTGGTCACCACCGGTATTACAGTATACATCAGCCAACATAAAGTAGTGCAACACCTAAAATAGTTCTCTTAAAGGTGGACGGTTACATACAATAGTTCTCTTAAAGGTAGAACGGTTACATACACTACAATCCTCCTTTTTTAGCTTACAACATACTTATTCTCCATTAAACATACATGTATTCAACTTCATGTAAAACAATTCACAGATATAGTCTCTGTGGAAAACAGTTCACAATTTCAGTCTCTGTGGAAAACAGTTCACAGATTTAGTCTCTGTGGAGGCGTCTCCTGTGCTTCTTAACTCAGTCCAGACAACGCCTCCGTGGTGTAGCAGTTCCCGGTGGTGTAGTCGGTTCACGTTGCTGGAGTGACTCATCCAATAGTCCTTCCCTAAACTTAACAGCTTGAACTTCCGTCACTTCTGAACCAGCATTGCTGACTTTTAAAAACCACTGGATTCCTTGGGAAGTTTTTCTACTTCCAACTGATTTGGCTCCATTCGGAGGGAGCACGTGCGTGGTCTGGTAGAGGTGATAATGGTTCAGATGGTCATTATTTTCTGCTTCGTCTTTTCCTTTTCTGCTTCTTGGAGACTCTCTGGGCTCCACTGTCAGTTGCCAGCTGCCTGCACAGTTCCTCCCGTAGTAGCGCCACCATCTCCCGATGTTCCTTAGACTTTTTGTGATTCATCAAGGTTTCTGCACTTTGGGAGTTTTCATCACAAGCTGGGCAGAATAGGTCCTCGTAATATTCGGTGTCGCTCAACAGGTCATGGTAATATTCGGTGTCGTCCTGAGCTAAGCCAACGGGAGGGTCTTCTATTTCCTCCCTACCCAGCTGGATGTTAGCCAACTTTTGTTCCAAATCCTGACATCTTTCCTGAAGAGACTTCTTCATGTGTTCAGCTTCATCCCGCTTTTCCTGGGCTTCCTGCAAGTCTTTTACTAATGACATCATTTGTGATTTCAATACTTCAACTTCATTCGGAGATTGCTTGATCGGACTATTCAATCCCTCTACTGAAGTAGCTGTTTCAGCATTCTGTTGTTCTGCATTGACGTGAGTCAGCGTACTTTCGGCCTCCAAGAGCGGCTCTGCTGCAGTCTTCTCAGTCTGTGTTGCCACCTCAGCTATTTCAATAACTTTTGAGAGTTCCGAACCCCTTTTCTTTGAAGATTGAGGCTCGTGTTCAAGTTTTTCCCATTTCAGGGTCTTGTCCCTCAGCATATGAAGAAGTTGGCTGACTGTTAACTCTTCTGCCATCATCCGTTTCCCATTAGCTGCAGGGCTGTTTATAAACTTGCCCTGGGGCTCCTTTGCTGTTTCTACTTTGCCATCATCCGCAGCCTCCACCATTCGAATTTCCACAAATGAATCGTCCGGTGATGCTGCACCCAACTTCAGTAGGAGCTCGGAAGTCATGTCGACCAATTCAGCCTTTTCTGCCTGCAACCTGCTAACAAGCGCCTTCAGTTGCTGCACATCTTGTTCCACCAGCTTAGAGCACGCACCTTCAGAACCCGAATCAGCTTTGATTCGTTTGGCCTCCTCTCGCAGACGGTTTGTGCGCTCCTGCTCCCTTTTCTCCCTCAGCTGCTTCTGTTGTCTTTCCAGATTCTCCCATTCGGTGTCATAGAACTTTTTCATTGTTTTCATCTCTTGTTCGAGACGGCAACTCAATTGCTCTAATTGCTGTCGTAATTTGAAATAAGTTTGAGTTCGAGCTCGGTGTTCCTCAGTAATGTATATGTCTGTAAACTGAACAGACTCAGAATTCTCTGTCAAACTATGTTGTTGTTGTTCAGTGGAGTTCTGTTCTGCAACTTTGTTCTCCTCTGGAGCATAAGCCTTTATGCACGCCTTCGTTTTTCCAACCTTAGTCAGCAAGTCCATTTTAGCCTTGTCTTTCATACTTGGGTTGGACTTATCGTCATCCGTTTCAGAGTCTGAGCTGATTGTCCGCACCGAGTCCTCACTCGTTATTGCTTTTAGGTAGTGCCATTCCATGTCTATTTTCTTGATCCACTCCCGTCCTAGAAGTGGTGGTCCTCCCTCAGGTAGTACATATAAGTCCATTCTTGGGTGTTCTTTGCCCCTGTCTCTCACCTTGACTCTTATCTTTCCCATGGGGTATACTTTATGCCCCATGTATGTCTGCAATACGAACTTGGTATCTCTCAAGGGTATATGTGAGAATAGCCGGTTGTAATCCCTTCGATTTATGACTGATAGGGCTGATCCAGTGTCCAACTCCATTTTTACTTGGACTCCGGCTATTTTTAGCATGACCCAGATAGTTTGTAGGTCATCTTCCTTACTCACATTGTGAATTCTCAGACTACCCAGTTCCTGGCCGTTTGGGTCTGAATCCGAATTCTGTTCGTCTGAACTCTTCTCAGCCACCTTGTGTACTTTGTTGTACTTTTCCTGTGATGGCTTTTTTTTTTGGTTGTTGGTCTTCTTCCCTGACCGGCATACTTTGGCTATGTGACCCAGTTTGCCACATTTCCTACAGTCCTGGTTTTTAAACCAGCATTGGTTCTGGTCGTGTGTTGTCTTCCCACAACGATAACATTTCGTTGCACCCGAAGTAATTTGATCCACACTAAGGACCGCTGCCTTCAGCTGCATTTCCGCAGTTCCTTTCGCTGCAGCTTCGTGTGATGCTGCAATAAGGACAGCCCTATCCAGTGTAAGGTCGTTCTCTTCGAGCAGTCGCTTTTGCGTTCCTTCCTTCGACAACCCGCACACGAACTTGTCTCGCAATGCCTCTGTCAGATTTCCTCCAAACTGGCAGTATTTCGCTAGCCTACGCAGTTCGACCAAGTATTCCGCGTTGCTTTCCTCTTTCCGTTGCGTTCTCGCATAAAATTTGAATCGTTCCGCCAACATCAGCGGTGTGGGGTTCAAGTGATCCTTCAGAACAGCAACAATATTAGCGAAGGTCTGATCCGCCGGTGTAGCTGGTGATAGAAGATGCCTCAATAGCCCGTATGTCTTCGCCCCCATTGCGTTTAATAAGGTGAGAGCTTTATCATCATCATCTATTTTATTGGCCTCACAATATATCTCAATACGTTCTACGTACGTGGCCCAATCGTCCACCTCGGCATCGAAGTTGTTGCTGTTACCATGCTTAGGCATCTTCACTATCTCTCACTATCTCTCTGCGAAACAACAGAATTTCTCTTTAACTTTTTAACTTTTCCTCTTTTTTTTTTCCAAAAATGGCGGTTTCCTGCGCTTGTCTTCTTCCCCGCCTACTGGCAAAATGGCGGTTTCCCGCGCTTGTCTTCTTCCCCGCCTCCGAAAGTGGCGGTTTCCCGCGCTTGTCTTCTTCTGGTGGGAGAGTAAGCTTTGCCCTCGGGCGCCGACCGCTGGTTTACGGGGTTTGCGATCTGTGCGCCGGCTTCAGTTTATTCTGAAGCGCGCGCTAGAAAAGCCGATCGCGTTCCTTGTTCCCCCCCCCCTTCTTCTTTTCGGCAGGGGCAACCGGCGCTGGGGACAACCAGTTGGTGTCGGACAGATCCAGCTCCTGGTCCTTCACGGCAGCTGCTGTGAGCCGTTGGCCGGAACCTCGCTCGGTCTCTCTCTCGGGCTCTGTCTCTCCCGCTCGCGCGGCTCTCGCTCGCTCTTTCTCGGGCTCTGTCTCTCCCGCTTGCGCGGCTCTCGCTCGCTCTCTCTCGGGCTCTGTCTCTCCCGCTCGCGCGGCTCTCGCTCGCTCTCTCTCGGGCTCTGTTTCTCCCAGACCTCCCGCAGTCCGGTCCTTTCCTCCCCGGCTGCGGCTACGTTCTCCGCGGTTTATTTATTTTATATCGTCCTGCGCCTTACGATCCGGTCGCAGCGCTTCGTGGCCTCAATCACTGTCTGGCCTTTTTCACCCCAATCGCGCCTCCCAGCTTCTCGCAGTCCGGTGCTTTCCTCCCCGGCTGCGGCTGAGTTCTCCGTGGCTTATTTATTTTTATATCTTCCCGCGCCTTACGATCCCGGTCGCAGCGCCTCGTGGTCGCGGTAGTTGTCCGGCCTTTTTCCCCGTCGCGGTCTAGCCGTCTCACGACGCTCCCCAGCCCGCTTGTACCGCGGCTTCTGCTCCACGCTGCCCCAGTCTCAGCGCTTCTGGGCCCGACTTCTGTCCGGCTCCTTTCCCCCTCGACCGTGGTCGAGTGCACCGCCCTTATCCTCCGTTTATTTGTTTCTATTTTCCCTTTACTCACAGTCACCGTGGCCGACTTGCTTCTCGTGTTGATCGGCTCACTCACCACCGTGGCAGAAGGGACAATCCGTGCCTGTTGCTGATGGAAGACTTCGTGTTTGAACTCTTCCTCCTTTCTTGGTCTGCAGACTCGAGTTTTCTCTCAGCAAAACGACGAGGGCGGGTGCCTCTTCTCGACGCTCGTTTACTTCTTCAGAAGTATTGTTGCCGCAGGGTAAGATCGAACTCGTCGCCACTGTAAAGTCTGTGGGTTGTATAGCGAAGTAATACACAGACTACAAGAGTAACTTAAACAGGACTTTACTATTCGAAGGTCAGGGCGAATCTGCCCAATAAATTCTGCCACAGCACTTATATACCGGTGTGGTCACCACCGGTATTACAGTATACATCAGCCAACATAAAGTAGTGCAACACCTAAAATAGTTCTCTTAAAGGTGGACGGTTACATACAATAGTTCTCTTAAAGGTAGAACGGTTACATACACTACATGGTCTGAACTGGGAAGACAGCAAAGAATCCTAAGGGTCCAACTTGTCAGGTTCTAACAGAAATTTACAGTGTTTGAGGTTAGCTGGCTATTCAAATCACTCTTCAAATCTTTAAGCCATTAACTAAGCAAATCCTCCACTTGTTTTTACAAAATACATGAAGGAGTGATGTTCATGACCTGTACTGCATGATGAAAACAGTGTTGTGTCTCCTGTGACTCAGGGTATTTGTTTACATAGCAGTGTTTTCTTTCCTATACTCCTCTGTAATTGCTCACTGGCCAGTGCACACAACTGAAAAATACACACATGCAGAATGGACAGAATTATCCAGGTTTCATAGAGACAGCATCACTGCTGCAAACCAATACCTCACTATTACTACACTGACTAGAAATGGAGTTGATAAATAATGCAGTTAAATCCATTTCCAGGTTTATATTGTTTGATTAAAAATAATGATGGTGAGATGTGTGTAACTGCTGCTTAAGACCTCAGTCAATGCATCAGTCATTTCAGCAACCCAAATTATATTCTTAGACAGCACAGCTAATGTTATTTACATATCTAATAACTTGTACAAAGACCTGCATACATCTTTTGTTAACTAATCTTCAAAATGCCACGGACAACTTCATCCTCATTACCCCAGAAGGTGTCATGCATATGAAATGAATACTTCCAACGATGCAATTAAAACCTTCCACCTACAAAATGTACAAGCAAATAAAGAGTGTCACTATACAACTTGTCCAAGGTTTGATAACAGTTAAATTAGTACTGGTGTCATGTTCAATCATGTCCCCAAGGATGTGGCCCCATTAATATTATTTTGCGGGTTCAGTTACCAATAGTCATCCTGTTGTTTCATTGGTACAGTGATTGAACGTGACACCAGCACAAGTTTGGCTTTACACATATTCTTAAATTTTGGGAAGATACGTTCCGTGTTTCAATGCTGTTTTTGAAATAATTGAAAGTTCAGTGTTCTTTAAGATGGCTTAATCAGACTGAATTTATATCACCTTTGTGATTAGTTCATATAATAAATCACGCAACTGTTTATTCATTTAGGTTTGACTTTGGTGAAGTGAATCTAGGAGAAGGCCACAGCAGTGGGAAACCCTGGGATATTGTCTCCTGGAATAAATCACAAAAATGACTGACCTGATAAAATCCAGTTAACTATCTTAAAAGGTATACGCATATGTCATTCAGGAACGTTGTTCAGATCTGAATTTGTTAGGTTAAAATGTAACGTGTGCAGGATGGCAAAAAAGGCTACTACAGCTGTCAAAGATTAACGGGCTTACCATGCATTTATGTAGTTTGAGCTTTAATCAAATTGCCGTAAAATGGCTGATCCTGTTTTGTCCTGGGGTAGCTACTGGTACTGAATTTCTTTTGCACGAACACCATGAACAAGCATGCTTTACACAGTGTAAGGAAGCAAAATGATTGGAGAGAGGATAATTTATATTTGGGAGTATCCTATACCATGAAAGAGAATTTGAATGGTTCATAACCGTCATTAGATTAGAAACTTCCAGTTCAGGTTACTGTAATGAGTGCAGATTTTCCAATTGGGCATCAACCTGACTGGAAGGTGGACAATGTGTGAGTCACACCCGCTCAACATGCCTAATTGGAATATGATGGGCCAACTCCAGGTGTGGAAAACAAATTTCATTTGTATCGCTTCTCATGGGGTGGGTGTGGAAGGGGATCATAAATCATATCCAGCTTTAAGTTTTAAAAGCTTGCAGCAGCTTAAAGGAATCGACATCCAGGGGCCCTTTTAAACTGCCTCTGCCCAATGTCAACATGGTGATAGTGGCATAAAAATGGCATCAGCTCACATACCACCCCATTTATGCTGGCGCTTCAGCGGCTGCCATTTTGGGACGGGTTCTAAGAATGGTGGCCAGAGCACCACCTGGTTCAGGCGGAAGACCACTTTTTACATGCAAATTGGAGTCCTGTGATGTACGTAGGACCTCAGTTGTAATTATGAGATACAAAGGGTGGCGAGTACGCCGTATATGCCCGCCAATTGTATCGGTGTTGAGCGGCTTAAGCAGGAGTCCTAAACACAGCCCCTAAAAATGGCTTACTTTTATTTTTTCAATTTTTATGTCAAATTTGATCACAAATTGCACTTCCTACCTCATATCCGTTCTATCACTAAGACTGCCCATTTCCACCTTCGTAATATTGCCCGTCTCCGCTCTTACCTCAACTTACCTGCTGCCCAAACCCTCATCCATGTTTTGATCACCTCTAGACTTAACTATTCTTATGCACTCCTGGCCGGCTTCCCTAGTTCTACCCTCCATGAACTTGAGGTGATCCAAAACTCGGCTGCCCGTGTGTTAATTCGCACCAAGTCCCGTTCGCCCATCACCCCTGTGCTCGGTGACCTACATTGGCTCCCGGTTACGCAGCGCCTCGTTTTCAGAATTCTCATCCTTGTTTTTAAATCCCTCCATGGCCTCGCCCCTTCCTATCTCTGTAATCTCCTTCAGCCCCACACCCCCCCTAAGATGTCTGTGCTCCTCTAATTCTGCCCTCTTGAGCATCCCTGATTATAATCGCTCAACCATTGGTGGCCGTGCCTTCTGTTGCCTAGGCCCCAAGCTCTGGAATTCTGGAATTCTCTGGAATTCCCTGCCTAAACCTCTCCAATTCTCTACCTCTCTTTCCTCCTTTAAGACGTTTCTTAAAACCTTTGGCCTCTTTGGCCAAGCTTTTGGTCACCTGCCCTAATTTCTCCTTATGTGGCTCAGTGTCAATTTTTTTGTCTTATAATACTCCTGTACAGTGCCTTGGGACATTTTACTAGGTTAAAGGCACTATATAAATACAAGTTGTTGTTGTTGGTGTCAAATTGTTTTTATAACACTACTGTGAAGTGCCTTGGGATGTTTTATTATGTTAAAGGCCCTATACAAATATAAGTTGTTGTTATTGTTGTATCAGTAGAGCAGGAATGCATCTCCCGGTCCCTCAAGAATACTCCCATCTGCTGTTGGCCCCTACCCCCTCCCATCCCACCATCTTAAGCTCTGACTGTTGGCTAGATCCACGTAGGAGCTGGACGATTTCTGTCCTCCCCAGCCGGTAAGTTGCCTGGGAGCACTGGTGTGGTGCATGCAAATGCTTCGAAATGCCTCAAGCTTCATAGCGATTATGAGGGGCAGGCAGTAGACATAATCTACTCACCCACCACCCTTTGTGACCTCCGTCGCCTCCAGTCCAGATCCAAGGTCGTCCCATCCTCTGTCATTGAATTACAGTATGCAGATGATGCTTGCGTCTGCGCACACCCTGAGGTCGAACTCCAAACCATCGTCAACACCTTCACTGAAGCGTACGAAAGCATGGGCCTTACACTAAACATCTGTAAGACAAAGGTCCTCTACCAACCTGCCCCCGCCACACAGTACTGTCCCCCGATTATCAAAATCCATGTCAAGGCCTTGGACAAAGTGGACCACTTTCCATACCTCGGGAGCCTACTGTCAACAAGGGCAGACGTCGATGACAAAGTCCAACACCGCCTTCAGTGTGCCAGAGCAGCCTTTGGTCACCTGAGGAAGAGAGTGTTTGAAGACCAGGACCTCAAACCCGGCACCAAGCTCATGGTCTACAGAGCAGTAGTGATACCCGTCCTCCTGTATGCCTCAGAGACATGGACTATGTACAGCAGGCACCTCAAAGCACTGGAGAGGTACCACCAATGCTGCCTCCACAAGATCCTGCAAATCCATTGGCAGGATAGGCATACCAACGTCAGTGTTCTCGCTCAGGCCAACATCCCACGCTCGATCAGCTCCGATGGATGGGCCACATCGTCCGCATGCCCGATACGAGACTCCCAAAACAAGCGCTCTACTCGGAGCGCCGACACGGCAAGAGAGCCCCAGGTGGGCAGAGGAAACGCTTCAAGGACACCCTCAAAGCCTCCTTGGAAAAAGTGCAACATCCCCACCGACACCTGGGAATCCCTGGCCCAAGACCGCAAAAAGTGGAGGTGAAGCATCTGGGAAGGCGCCGAACACTTCGGGCTGAATTTTCATTGAGGAGTTGGGTTGGAGGTGGGACTACAACTTTCAGGGTTGTAGTCCCGCCTCCATCAAGTTCTAGGCAACCCATGTGATTTTGACTTGATTGACCTTGTTGAGCCCGCCCAGCGGGCTCAGCAGGCCAATTAAGGGCCACCCGGCAACAGGTGATGTCACAGATTGAAATTTCATCTGTCAAGACCTTTTGACAGATGAAATATCAGCGTTTAACAGTTCTTTGAATCTGTCAAACACTGACAATCTGTACTCCAAGTTAATTCCTTCCTGTCAAGATGATTTAGAGATCTCCCCGGAACAGAAAGCTGAATGCTGCATTTTTTGACAGCTCGCGGCCATTCTGCTTTCTGTACCGGTGAGATGAGGGACTCCCGAGACCTGAAGGAAGGAAGGTTGTAAAAGTAAGTAAAGGTATGTAAAACTTCTTTAAACACTTTACACGCACCAAACACACTTACCTTTGCACTCATGCACCCATCATTCACCTGAACACTGGACATCTCGACCCCTCCAAGCCCTTCATCCCGACAGTCCGCCGCCTCTAACTTGGCATGGTTTGGAGCCGTCGAGAATCCCACACTTCAACCTTAAAAATAGGGATTAGGCAAAAAACTGCCTGTTAACTACCTGTTAATTGGCACTAATCCCTTTCCCGCCTCGGGGAGGCGGGTTCCAGTGCGGAGCGGGTACCCACCTCATTTGAAACTGGCATGGAGGTGGGTTAGGGGCGGGATGGTGTCGGGACCCCCGATTTCGGGATTTTAACCTCCCACACGCCTCCAATCCCGCCTCCATGGCCCAATGAAAATCCTGCCCTTCGAGTCTCTTCGCTGGGAGCAAGCAGAAGCCAAGCGCAAGGAGCGCACGCCAACCCAAGCACCCCACCCGCCCACCCCTTCAACCACCGTCTGCCCCACCTGTGACAGAGACTGTAGGTCCCGCATTGGACTAATCAGTCACCTGAGAACTCATTTTTAACGTGGAAGCAAGTCATCCTCGGTTCCGAGGGACTGCCTAAGAAAAAGAAGACCCTTTGTGAACCTAAACTGAAAATTATGCATCCACTGTTTTGCAAGTTGCAGAGCAGGCCAGACTCAGATTTTTTTTTAAATATTTTGTGACTTCACACTCCCCGTGTGGAGCCTCTCCCACCAGAAGTGCGTACTGGTAATTCAGGCGCATGCCCCTCCCCTCACAATTTTCCATCCATTCATTTCTGATAGGCCCACCTTGTGGGCAAGGCTTTGAGCCAGGAGTGTAATCTCATCACCCCTAATGTGTATATGCGTGAAGTAAACCATTGAGTGACTTGGTTCTCCAATGGGGTCATGGAGATTTTTCTCAAGGTAGTGAGGCACTGGAGAAGGGCCCTCAGCAGTTGAATACCATCACAACACCATGCACATGGATGGAGGGAAAAAAAATCAAGGGGCCTTACCAGCTCAGCCAAACTAGAAAAACCCACCATGAGCTCCCATTAACGCAGCGTAGTAAACATGCATGGCACTCACAATTAGCTCCCCCTCACATTGGGGGTGAACCTTCTCACCATTTGCAATGCTTTAGAAGTGCTTAAACGGCACAGGAAATTTTTTAAGGCAGTAAAATCAGGCTATATCTGCCTGATATTAATTATTTAAACGCTGTCCCCCCAACTCCCTCCCCCCCAAATGTTCCCTTGTTCTTATTGAACCTTCCTGCAATCCACCCACCGACTCCCTGCTGACTTCATTTGCATATGTCAAAATGAGGACCGGCGTATTCTCCGAATGGACTCTGGATAATAGACTGATTTGGAAGGTGCAGCAGTGTGAATAGACTGTATACTCAGTAACTACTCAATGAGTGCCAGGTGTGAGCTTTACAGCAGAGCATATTATATACCTGAACATACGCTTGTCCTCAGGTTGCTAATTACCTTCCATATGGTAACAATTGAGTCGTATTTAACCTCTGATATTGGAGTCCTAGAAATATTGCAGCTTGACCTCATTAAACCTAGTCACAACAGTTACTGACAATCAGTGACCATTCTGCCAAATTTTGATAGTTTAGCTCCAGGGTATAATATTCTGATCAAAATATTTACATTAATTTAGGTCAGACTGGTGTCTGGTAAATCAAAACATTATATCCCTGGTATCCCAGTGAGGGAACTATTTCTTTTGTGGCCTCTAGGGGAGGTGAATGGCCATGAAAAATAATTAACCCTTTAAGTTTTGAAAGTCATTATCAATTTTCCAAATAGGCAAAGTATGCATGTTGTACAACCTCTGAAAAAGTGGGCCTAGATCTTGCACCTGTCCTCTGCCAATCTTTCAGTAAATTTGGAGTGGCTAGAGGCTGGAAAATTGCACTGGGATGTACTCCGCCTCTTGCCTCTTCTTGCATCCTTTGCCCTTTCGCCTGCGCAAGCGACTGTCAAAGCATTTCCTTGCAGAGGTCTGAAAAAGGGCCATAAATCCCTCCCTGATGGTTGTTTCTCTGTCGTGTCCTAGAACATCAAAGCTGCCTGATGGAGCATCTTTCAGATTTGAGCCCAAGAGCTCTATAGCAACAATGTTTGCATTAATGAGAGAGGATTCTACTGTGCTTATCATCTGAACCACTGAGGGTTCTGCTGTGTATAACACAGGAATTACCATGTACTCCATGGCAGACTGCAGTGCAGACAATTGTTCATCAATGAATGCGCAGATCCGGCGAGTGAACTTCTCCATACTACTCACCAAACCTTGCATTATATTCTGCATTGAACAAGTTACTCACATAGACAATCCTTCTCAAACAACAATCTCTGTTTGTAAGCAGGCCCTGTAAGGTCAGAATCCATAGATGCTGCAGCACAGGCAGAAGCTGTGCTGTGCTTCTGGACAGCAGGTACCTGACCTTCAGCAACCTCCTCACCCTTGCAACATTACTCGCCCTGTGCGACTTCTTCAACCTGGCTATCTGCATCCTCTGGTGTGTGTTAAATGTATTGGTGCTTGAAAGAAGTGATGGTGACCCAAGGTTTGGTGAGGTGCAGGTTTTCTTGGGCCCACTGTGCAGCAGGAGTCTGTTCTTCCTTTTCTAAGAAAACAGAAGAAAACAAAAGTCAAAAAGCTGCCTCACGTAAAAATCTTCATTGATTCCATTGAATGATGTTCTCTGTGATATTACTGAAGTTGGATGTGTGCCTGTGTGGCAGTCACTCAGCAGGACAACATTAAATGGTACTATAGTACTAGCCATGAGTTCAGAGGATGCCTCTGGCTTCACCATCTCCTACTCCCCATATGTTTTCCATGGTTACCTCCTTGCAAGCAGTCAGAGCTTAAAATGTTTGGGGCTTCCACCTGTGTGAGACCATTCCTGCTGATCATATGCAAAGTTGTCCTGCAAGCAGATATTGAGGCTACATAGAGCAGTAAGAATGTCAGACAGCTGCATAACTCTCGGGGCATAATGCAAGAACTTTAAGATTCCTGTATGAAGCCCCTGTAAAGATTGTGCACAAATGTTTCCATAAGCACTTGGCAATTGTACGTAGACCATGCATCCTAAGTGTCCTCATTCATGCATTGCATCCCTTGGCCTGCTTCTCCGATGACAGGACTGAATTTGGGGAATTTCCCATTACAGTTTAATATTTTACAGCATGAAAGAATGAAATATTAAGAACTTTTTTGCATGTCGACCTGATGCTTGTCACACATAGCAGTATTGGTAGTATGCCTTTTTCTTATATGTTCTTGGGATGTGAGTAACACTGTCAGCAAGGTCACATTTATCTGTGCAGTTTCTTCACGAGGTTTATACTTTGGTTCATGATGGCCTAAAATAATCAGTAGTCATATATCCCTATGTCTACTGATTGTTTGAGGCCATCATGAACCTAACTATAAACTTAGCGAAGAAATTACACAGATCTACCTGCATGCTAAGCGCCTAAAGAAGCAGGCTATGGACAGAGCTAAGCGGTGCCACAACCAAAGAATCAGGGAAAAGCTCTGTAAGCTCCACCACATCCAGTTAGGAATGGTGGACAACCTGATAACTAACAGGAGGAAGAGACTCCATGAACATCCCCATCTTCAACTATGATGGAGCCCAGCACGTGAGTGCAAGAAACCAAGCTGAAGTTGGTTGCAAGTGCCTTCAGCCAAAAAATGCTGAGGGGTTGATCCTACCAGGCCTCCTTCTGAGATTTCCACCATCATAGATGCCAATGTCAAGCCAATTTGACATTAAGAGGTGGTTGCGTGCACTGGACACTGCAAAGGCTATGGGCTCTAACAAGATAAGGACATAAGAACATAAGAAATAGGAGCAGGAGTAGGCCAATCGGCCCCTCGAGCCTGCTCCGCCATTCAATAAGATCATGGCTGATCTGATCCTAACCGCCAATCTACTATCACAGAACCATCTCCTGAATCTAACAGAATTAGACACACGAAATAGGAGCAGGATCAGGCTACACGGCCCCTGGGCCCGCTCCGCTACCCACAGCGCCATGTCCGATCCGAACCTAGACTCATGTCCAAATTCCTGCCCGCTCCCCGTAACCCTTAATTCCCTTTACTTCTAGGAAACTGTCTATTTCTGTTTTAAATTTATGTAATGATGTAGCTTCTACAGCTTTTTGGGGCAGCATATTCCATGGACCTACCACCCTCTGAGTGAAGTTGTTCCTCCTCATCTCAGTTTTGAAAGAGCAGCCCCTTATTCTAAGACTATGCCCCCTAGTTCTAGTTTCACCCATCATCGGGAACATCCTCCCCGCATCCACCCGATCCAACCCCTTCACAATCTTATATGTTTCAATAAGATCGCCTCTCATTCTTCTGAACTCCAATGAGTAAAGTCCCAATCTACTCAACCTCTCCTCATATGTCCATCCCCTCATCCCCGGGATTAACCGAGTGAACCATCTTTGTACTGACTCGAGAGCAAGTATGTCTTTTCTTAAGTATGGACACCAAAACTGTATGCAGCATTCCAGGTGCGGTCTCACCAATACCTTGTACAACTGAAGCAATACCTCCCTATTTTTATATTCTATCCCCCTAGCAATGAAAGCCAACATTCCATTGGCCTTCTTAATCACTTGCTGCACCTGCATACTAACCTTTTGAGTTTCGTACACCAGGACCCCCAGATCCCTTTGTACTTCAGTACTTTCCAGTTTCTTGCCATTAAGATAATAACTTGCTCTACGATTTTTCCTGCCAAAGTGCATAACCTCACACTTTTCAGTGTTGTATTCCATCTGCCAAATCTCTGCCCACTTACTTAGCCTGTCTATGTCCCCTTGCAGGTTTTTTATGTCCTCCTCACTCCCTACTTTCCCTCCCATCTTAGTATCATCTGCAAACTTTGATATGTTACACTCAGTCCCCTCCTCCAAATTGTTAATATAGATTGTAAAGAGTTGGGGACTCAGCACTGACCCCTGCGGAACATCACTAGTTACTGATTGCTAGTCTGAGAATGAACCATTTATCCCAACTCTCTGCCTTCTGTTAGATAGCCAATCCTCTATCCATGCCAGAATATTACCCCCAATCCCGTGACTTTTTATCTTAAGCAATAATCTTTTGTGTGGCACCTTGTCAAATGCCTTTTGGAAGTCTAAATACACTATGTCCACTGGTTCCCCTTTATCCACCCTATATGTTACTTCCTCAATGAACTCCAGCAAATTTGTCAAACATGACTTCCCCTTCATAAAACCATGCTGACTTTGTCCTATTAAATTATGATTATCCAAATGTCCTGTTACTGTCTCCTTAATAATGGACTCCAAAATTTTACCTACCACAGATGTTAGGCTAACCGGTCTATAGTTTCCAGCCTTCTGTCAACTGCCCTTTTTAAATAAGGGTGTTACATTAGCAGTTTTCCAGTCTGCCGGGACCTTTGCTGAGTCCAGGGAGTTTTGGAAAATTATTACTAATGCATCCACCATCCCTACCGCCACTTCCCTCAAGACCCTAGGATGTAAGCCATCAGGTCCAGGTGATTAATCCGCCTTGAGTCCCATTATTTTACCGAGTACCACTTCCTTAGTGATTTTGATCATGTTTAGCTCCTTCCCCCCTATAGCCCCCTGTTTGTCCAGTGTTGGGATATTCTTAGTGTCCTCTACTGTAAAGACTCATATAAAATATTCATTCAGTGTTTTTGCCATCTCCATATTTCCCACCATTAATTTCCCAGTCTCATCCTCTAAGGGACCAACATTTACTTTAGCCACCCTTTTTCTTTTTATATAACTATAAAAACTCTTACTATCTGTTTTTATATTTTTTGCTAATTTACTTTCATAATCTATCTTCCCTTTCTAAATCAATCTTTTTGTTATTTTTTGCTGTCTTTTAAAGTTTTCCCAATCCTCTATCCTCCCACTAGATTTGGCTACCTTATGTGCCCTTGTTTTTAGTCGAATACTATCCTTAATTTCTTTACTTAGCCACGGATGGCTGTCTTTTCTTTTACACCCTTTTCTTCTCAGTGGAATATATATTTTTTGGAAGTTGTAAAATAACTCCTTAAATGTACACCACTGATCATGTATCATCTTACCCTTTAATCTATTTTCCCAATCCACTCTACTCAATTCCGCTCTCATACCTTCATAGTCTCCTTTATTCAAGCTTAGCACGCTTGTTTGAGATCCAACCTTCTCACCCTCTAATTGAATATGGAATTCAACCATGTTATGGTCACTCATTCCAAGGGGATCCTTTACTAGGACATTTTTAATTAATCCTGTCTCGTTACATAGGACCAGATCTAAGGTTGCTTGCCCCCTGGTCGGTTCAGTTACATATTGCTCAAGAAACCCATCCCTAATACACTCAATGAACTCATCCTCAAGGCAGCCCTGCCCAATTTGATTTGTCCAATTAATATGTTAGTTAAAATCCCCCATAATTATGGATGTTCCCTTATTACAAGCCTCAACTATTTCCTGATTGATACTCCGTCCAACAGAGTTGCAACTGTTCGGAGGCCTATAGACTATGCCCACTAGTGTTTTTTTCCCCTTATTATTCCTTATCTCCACCCAAACTGTTTCATTATCCTGATCTTTTGACCCAATATCATTTCTCTGTATTACAGTGATTCCTTCCTTTATTAACATAGCCACCCCACCTCCCCTTCCTTCCTGCCTGTCCTTCCTGATCGTTAAATAACCTGGTATGTTTAATTCCCAGGCATTGTCACCCTGCAGCCATGTTTCTGTAATGGCCACAAGATCATACCCATATGTAGTTATTTGTGCCATTAACTCATCTATTTTGTTACGAATGCTACGTGCATTCAGATAGAGAACTTTCAAATATGTTTTGTGACACTTAGTTCCTGCTTTTGCCTTTTTTATTACTTTACCTTTTACTCCATACCTTCTGCCCCTTCCTGACACGCTCTGGTTTTTAATTTCCCCACTGCTACCTAAGTCTATGACCTTCTCTGTTGTCATTTTTATTATTTGCTCTCTAGAAACCTCCCCCCCACTAGTTAGTTTAAAGCCCTCTCTACAGCCCTAGTTATATGATCCGCCAGGACTCTAGGCCCAGCACTGGCCAAGTGAAGCCCGTCCCAATGGAACAGCTCCCTCCTGCCCCAGTACTGGTGCCAGTGTCCCAGGAAGCAAAACCCATTTCTCCCACACCAGTCTTTGAGCCATGCATTTAACTCTCTAATTTTATTTGTCCTAGCCAAATTCGCTCGTGGCTCTGGTAATAATCCAGAGATTATTACCCTTGAGGTTCTGTTTTTTAATTTGACCCCTAGCTGCTCATACTCCTTTAACAGAACCGGCTTCTTAGTCTTATCTACGTCGTTTGTACCAACATGGACCGCGACAACTGGATCCACCCCCTCCCACTCCAAGTTTCTTTCCAGCCCAGAGGAGATGTCCTTAACCCTGGCACCAGGTAGGCAACACAGCCTTCGGGACTCTCGCTCTCGGCTGCAGAGAACTCTATCTATCCCCCTAATAATACTATCCCCTACCACTACAACATTTCTATTTACTCCCCCCTCTTGAATGGCCCCCCGTTCCATGGTGCTGTGGCCAAGTTGCTCATCCTCCCTGCAGTCCCTGCTCCTGTCCCCACAGGGAGTAAGAACCTCGAACCTGTTGGACAAGAGCAAGGGCTGCGGCTCCTCCAGCTCTACCTCCTGGATCCCCGTACCTGCCTCACTCGTAGTCACACTGTCCTGTTCCTGACCATGGGCTACATCTGAATTAATTAACTTCATAGGTGTGACCACCTCCTGATACACAGAGTCCAGGTACTTCTCCCCCTCCCTGATGTGTCGCAGTGTCTGAAGCTCAGACTCCAGCTCATCAACACGATGCTGGAGTTCCTGTAGCAGCAGACACTTGTCACAGACGTAATCACCGTGAGCCTCAATGGGATCCACTGGCTCCCACATCTCGCAACAGTAACACATCACCTGCTCCATTCTATGTAATTAATTAAATTTTTTATTGTTAGTTATGGACACCCTCTGCCCGATTTTAGATGCTAGTATCCCCTTTAATTAATTGGATTTAAATTAAATCACTCTCTCTAATTACACCAGTTAAATGGTTTACCAACAGTCACTCTGCACCAGAAAGGCCTTATTAACTACAACCCACAGAGTTAAAGTTTGAAAAGAGCACCTAACACCCCACTTACCCTAACTCACACTTACCCAAACTCACAGCACTCTCTGATGACTCGCACTCAGTGCTTGCTCGCACTAGGACTGGTCTTTTTATACTGTTTGTTTGTTTACAGCCAAATGAGGCACCCCTGCTGATTGGTTAGAAAACTGGTTTCCACTGCCTGCTGTGCCAATTTACTCCTACTGCAGTGTAACCTTATTTTACTCTTCTTAAACCAACAGAATCCCAAATATTTAACTTTTCCCCTTTACTTAAACTGCTTAAGTAATCTTATCAAGAATGATTTAAAGAGAAATAACAATTAAAGAACTCTCACACTTACCCAAACTCACAGCACTCTCTGCTGACTCGCACTGGCTGTAGCACTGAAGACCTGTGCCCTAGGACCAGCCACTTCCCTAGCCAAGCTGTCCTAGTATAGCCAGGACACAGGTATCCATCACTAAGACTGCCTACTTCCACCTCCGTAACATCGCCCGACTCCACCCCTGTCTCAGCTCATCTGCTGCTGAAACCCTCACCTATGCCTTTGTTACCTCTAGACTTGACTACTCCAACGCCCTCCTGGCCGGCCTCCTATCTTCCACCCTACATAAACTTGAGCCAATCCAAAACTCTGCTGCCCATATCTTAACTTGCACCATGTCTCGCTCAACCATCACCCCTGTGCTTGCTGACCTACATTGGCTCCTGGTCCAACATCACCTCAATTATAAAATCCTCATCTTTGTTTTCAAATCCCTCCAAGGCTTCGCCCCTCCCTATCTCTGTAACCTCCTCCAGCCCTACAAGCCTTCAAAATCTCTGCGCTCCTCCAATTCTGGCCTCTTGTGCATCCCCAATTTTAATGGCTCCTCCATTGGCTGCCTTGCTTTCAGCTGCCTTGGCCCTAAGCTCTGGAATTCCCTCCCTAAACCTGTCTGTCTCTCTACCTCTCTTTCCTCCTTTAAGACGCTTCTTAGAACCAAGCTTTTGTTCAGCTGTCCTGATAACTCCTTCTGTGGCTCAATGTCAAAAATATTTATTGATAACGCTCTTGTTAAGCGCCTTGGGACATTTTATTGCAAGTTGTTGTTGTTGTATCTATCTGACTATATGGAAGACAGCCAAAATATGTCCTGACCACAAAAAAAATTTAACCCTGCCAATTACTAGCCTACCAGCCTTTTCCTGATCATCAGTAAAGTGATAGAAGGAGTCATGAATAGTGCCATTGAGATACACCAATAACCTGTTCAGTAACACTCAGTTTGGACTTAATCAAAACCACTTAGCTCCAGACCTCATCTCGGCCTTGATCCCAACATTGATGCAGGAGGTGAATGCTAGAGGAGAGGAGAGAGTAATTGCCTTCAACAACAAGGCAACATTTCACTGAGTATGGCACCAAGGTGCCCTAGCAAAACTGAATTCAGTTGGGGTCAAAGAGGAACCTTCTGTGGGCTGGAGTCATACCTGATGCAAAGGAAGACGGTTGTGGTTGTCAAGGGCCAGTTATCATAACAGGAGTTCCTCAGAGAAGCATCCTTGGCCTGCTCATCTTCAGCTGACTCATCAATGACCTTTCCACTGCCATAAGATCAAGACTGGGGCTATTCGCTGATGATTCCACAATGTTCAACTCCATTCACCACTCCTTCAATAATGCCAGCCTACTGCAGGACTTGGATAACACGCAGGTACGAGTTTACAAATGGCTAGTAACATTCATGCAACAAAAGTGCCAGGCCATGACCATCTCAAAGAATAGGAAGCTTAGCCACTTCCCCTTGACCTTCAACAGTGCCACCATCACCTGTTCTCCCACTATCAACATCCTGACCATTGACCAGAAGCTAAACTGGATCAGCCAAACCAACACCATGGCTACAAGTGCCGGAGAAAGGCTGCATACTCTGCGATGAGTAGATCACCACCTGACCCCTCAAAGCCTATCCACCGTCTACAAGGCTCGAGTCAGGAGTGTGAGCCTGAGTGTTTTCCAGGTCCTGTATAGGCTGGCATGAGCTGCTTCATTAACAGATGACTGGTGATTACAGCTGAACAATTATTTATTTATCTACCTGTAAGAAAAATACTATTCATTTATTTATTTGATAGGAACCAATCAAAAAGAGTTCACTGTCGCTGGGGAACTATCTTACCAACCTCTTACAAATTCTTTTGTTGGACATGTGCATCATCCACCTTCCACACTCCAGCACCTTTCCCCTTGTGACTGCATAACTTTGAGCAACACCACAAGAGATTTGCTAGTATGACAAATAGATTTACAGATAGATATAATTAAACATTTTTTAAAAATTCAGCATTTATATTTTTACCCTGTAATTTACAATGGTATTATTTTCACACTATATTAAACCTGTACTATATGAAAATATTATTAACAAAGTAGTGTTTTAGATCAGAGATCTGATTTTATCCATGATAGTGATCATGGCTTCTGAGAAAATAATTGAACACAATTGTATCTTTGAATGATTCAAAAGAAATCTTGGGGGACATTTCATCGTCATTTGCCAGAAATGTAAAATATTTGCTATTCAAATTTATTGTTTGTTTTATATGACAATGATTTTTAATGTCAAAATACATTGTCACTACTGCTATAGTTTCTGAAGGATTTCAAACAACAGTTCCTTGAGATAAACCCAATAGTCTTATCGTATCATCTTAATATTACAATTGAGATATATTATTTACACTGTTTGCACAAATAATCACCTGTGTTGATACATCTCGATCTATAGATGTAGATAGGTGTAAAGACAGAAGGATAGATTATAAATATAGAATAGATGCACAATAACACCTTTGAATATATCTTCGGTTCAATTATTTATGATTATTTTTGCAACTATTCCACTGTACACATAATTGTAGACATCACTTCAATAATAGTTTAAAAAGTTGCAGTAAAATCATTATGAAGACAAAAGAATGTGATTGTAATAACAGTAAAGGAGCAAGTTCTGTATATATACAGGGGCAGAAACAAGATAGGGCAAATATTTTCATAAGTGACTAACAGATTTTTAAAAAATTCATTCATGGGATGTGAGCATTGCTGGCAAGACCAGCATTTATTCCCCATCCCTAATCACCCTTGAGAAGGTGGTGGTGAGACGCAAGATGAAGGAACGGTGATATATTTCTAAGTCAGGATGGTGTGTGACTTGGAGGGGAACTTGGAGGTCATGGTGTTCCCATGCGCTTGCTGCCCTTGTCCTTCTAGATCATAGAGGTTGCGGGTTTTAGAGGTGCTGTCAAAGAAGCCTTGGCAAGTTGCTGCAGTGCATCTTGTCAATGGTACACACTGCAGGCATGGGAGCGAATGTGTAAGGTGGTGGATGGGGTGCCAATCAAGCGGGCTACTTTGTCCTGGATGGTCTCGAGCTTCTTGAGTGTTGTTGGAGCTGCACTCATCCAGGCAAGTGGAGAGTATTCCATCACACTCCTAACTTGTGCCTTGTAGATGGTGGGAAGGCTTTGTGGAGTCAGGAGGTGAGTCACTCGCCGTAGAATACCCAGCCTCTGACCTGCTCTTATACCAACAGTATTTATGTGGCTGATCCAGTTAAGGTTCTGGTCAATGGTGACCCCCAGGATGTTGATCGTGGGGTTTGACAATGGTAATACCGTTGAATGTCAAGGGGAGGTGGTTAGACTCTCTTTTGTTGGAGATGGTCATTGCCTGGCACTTGTGTGGTGGAAATGTTATTTGCCACTTATCAGCCCAAACCTGAATGTTGTCCAGGTCTTGCTGCATTCGGGCATGGACTGCTTCATTATCTGAGGAATTGCGAATGGAACTGAACACTGTGCAATCATCAGCGAACATCCCCACTTCTGACTTTATGTTGGAGGGAAGGTCATTGATGAAGCAGCTGAAGATGGTTGGGCCTAGGACACTGTCCTGAGGAACTCCTGCAGCGATGTCCTAGGGCTGAGATGATTGGTCTCCAACAACCACAACCTTCTTCCTTTGGGCTAGGTATGACTCCAGCCAATGGAGAGTTTTCCCCCTGATTCCATTGACTTCAGTTTTACTAGGGCTCCTTGATGCCACACTCGGTCAAATGCTGCCTTGATGTTAAGGGCAGTCACTCTTACCTCACCATTGGAATTCAGCTCTTTTGTCTCTGTGTGGACCAGGGATGTAATGAGGTCTGGAGCCATGTGCTCTTGGTGGAACCCAAACGGAGCATCGGTGAGCAGGTAATTGGTAAGTAAGTGTCGCTTGATCGCACTGTTGACGACAGCTTCCATCACTTTGCTTACGATTGAGTAGGCTGATGGGCCGGATTGGATTTATTCTGCTTTTTGTGGACAGGACATACCTGGGCAATTTTTGGTTAGATGCCAGTGTTGTAGTTGTGCTGGAATAGCTTGGCTAGAGGCGTGGCTAGTTCTGGAGCACAAGTCTTCGGCACTACAGCCGGGATGCTGTTGGGCCCATAGCCTTTGCTGTATCCAGTGCGCTCAGCCATTTCTTAATATCATGTGGAGTGAATCAAATTGGCTGAGGACTGGCTTCTGTGATGGTGGAACTTCAGGAGGAGGTCAAGATCGATCATCCACTTGGCACTTCTGGCTGAAGATGGCAGCAAATGCTTCAGCCTTGTCTTTTGCACTCATGTGCTGGGCTCCACCATCATTGAGGATGGGAATGTTCATGTGAAGGGATAATTACTAGCTCTAGCCCTTTTTGGGCTACCCCAGATCAAGCGTATTCCCAAGACGTTCACCTTCAACTAAAGTTAGAGATAGCTGAATTCTATAAGATGCTTATGTGGTCTAAAGGTCCAGGCTATCTCTCTCTAGAGGAAAGGAACAACTTGAAGATGTTACCGTCTTACATATAGCACTTTTAATAAGTTTAACTAGACTGTAACCTTCCGGATATTATGAGGGTCCGGAAACCGCCCCCCCCAGAATTCTGCAACTCCTCACAAAAAGAGTATACAGAAATTGAGTTCGCGAGTTTGATACAGAAATACTATTTGAGACAATTCTAAAAATATATAGATTTATTTAAGAGCCAAAATACAGTTAACAGCTGGTGAGTCAATCGCAACTTTAACAGTTCAAAATACAAATAGCTTACATTTCTTATTCTCAGAGATCCTTATTCTCAAATCTTAACTTCATACATTTTTACATTTCTTATTATTTCTAATCCAGAATATCCACCAAAATCAAATAAGAGTACCTCTTGATCCCTGAGACTCAAAGAGTTAAAAACTTACAGAGCCTGCCTCTGATGTTGAGAATCGCTTGCCCCTTCCAGCGACTTCTGACTTTCTATTTGAAAGCTCTATTTTTATACTCTTTTTTAGTGGTTTATTCTTTGAAGTTTTCTGCTGATGTAAGCTAATTATCTCTAGTCATCTTCTGTTGAATTCTTTTCTATTCTTATTGTCAATTCAGCCATTAACTTTCAGAATCCTGTCTGCTGTATAGGTGTTTCAAAACTTATCATATAAAATGGTTATTACAGATTTATCTTTTTGATGTAATTCTTACGAAGGACTTCAATTCAATTCTTAATATTGGCTTAACTGTTTATAAGCAGACATTGTATCTACTAACTGTTACATTTTCAATACAAACACAATGTGATTGCTTGGTGTCATCTATTGAAGTCATATCTACAAAGTCTTCTGTAGGTATCATATTTACACTATGTAAATCAAAACCACTTCAACCAGGGTGTTCCATGCATTTCTTAGCTACTTCAATTGGTTGTATATATAATCATGTTTCCTATTTCTCATTTGATGTTACTTTTATCAAAGGCACATGGTTTTTTAATGTTCTGTGTTTCTGTTCGAAGTGTCAGTTTTTAACACTTTACTTGAGCATTGCTATTGTGTTGGTTCCAAACTGCAGACTCCTTGGAGGCAAGCCTTTGCTTCTTCAATAGGGCCTTTGTCTCAGTATTAATAATCAATTCCCATTTCAAAAGCTTGTGTGGTGTTTACAACTTTTGGGTTAACACTTCATCTTATCTCAGAAGCCTGTATTGACAGCTTGTGTCATTGAGGCTTTTTAGATTTTTAAACCCAGTGGGGGAGAAATTCAGTATCGCCCTGTTTGGGGCGCCGTTATCGGCCGTGCGCAAAATTTAGCGCCTGGCGCTAATTATCGCCTCCGACGGCAAACTTGGCTTTTATCGCCCCTGGAGGTGATTGGAGCGCGAAATCAGGCGCAACACACCTCGCTTAAGGCGCTAAGGCTGAGGAGCAAGACGCTACCTCTGAGCGCGGGCGCAGCGCAGGTGCTGTCAGTTACCGATTGAACACAGACACACTGGCGCTGGTCAGTTCTTAAAGGGAGCCACACCCTGCTCATTGGAGCCTTGAATCTCGGCCTGGACAGACCTGTGGCTAAATCTTGCAGGCAAGGACTATGGAGAGGGCCAGGGAGCGAGCACATCGCTTCAGTGAGCGGGCCTTGGAGGCTCTGGTTGGCGCGGTGGAATGCAGAAGATCTAAACTGTACCCAGAGAGTGTCAGGAGGCGTTTGCCACGCGAGTACAGAAGAGTGTGGAGGGAGGTGGCTCAGAGCATCTCCTCAAGAAGCATGCTGCCCAGGACCCATATCCAATGTAGAAAAAGTTCAACGATCTCACTCGGGTCGTCAGGGTGAGTGGCTTCTTTTCAAAACCTCTCCATCCCTCCATCTTAACCTCACTCTATGGCCAGAGGGTCTTAAAAGCCCCAATGCCCAACACTCATCCAAGACCTATGGCCCTTTCATCAAAGACACATGCACATTCCACACTTTGCATACAGTAAGGGCTATTCAACTATGGATGCACATCAGGCAAGACCATGGCTGCATACAGTAAGGGCTATTCAACTATGGGATGCACATCAGACAAGACCATGGCTGCATACAGTAAGGGCTATTCAACTATGGATGCACATCAGGCAAGACCACGGCTGCATACAGTAAGGGCTATTCAACTATGGGATGCACATCAGGCAAGACCATGGCTGCATACAGTAAGGGCTATTCAACTATGGATGCACATCAGGCAAGACCACGGCTGCATACAGTAAGGGCTATTCAACTATGGGATGCACATCAGGCAAGACCATGGCTGCATACAGTAAAGGCTATTCAACTATGCGATGCAAATCAGGCAAAACCATGGCTGTATATTTACTCAGACGCCGTCCTTTTTCTTGCAGGCCAAGCTATCTCATAATAGGAGACAGCAGTAATGGACAGGTGGAGGACGGCCTCAGCTGCAACTCCTCAGTGATCTTGAGGTGCGTGTCCAGAGGATTGTGACAAGCCGGGTGATCGGTCCCATTGCCACTGCAGACGCCGACCCCGTTCTGGACAGCAATGGTAAGGACATCACCTTTTTGTCCTCTCTCCTTCCACTTGTTCCTCACAACACCAGCCTTTGACACTTTCAATCCAACTTACTAAATCACTGCACTCATTCCTCCCTTGCTGCCATCCTGTCCTCACGCTAAAGCCACTCTTGTACTTCCCTGCTTTCAGATGGTGATTCACCAGTTGAGGAGACGGGCCCTCAAGCTGCCAGTGGGAGTGAAGCTGCAGGCGAGGAGGAAGAGGAAGCCGGAGCATCAGCACCACCTTCTCCTGAGGAAGCCCATGCCCACACTGGGAACACGCCTTCCCTGGAGGGGAGCAGGGGGGAAGGGTCTGATGAGGGTGAAGCTCCAGGACCCAGCGGGCTGCAGCAACGTGATGGGGGTAGGGAAGCTCGGGGGCCTTCTCCCCGGAGGGAGAGTATGCCAGCGAGTCCTACTGCACTGGACGCAGAGGAGGAGCGGCTCCTCGCTGAAGTGAACACCCAGGTGGTGCACAGGCACACTGAGCTCATGGGTGCAGTGGGAAGTGTGCCCGAATGCATTGAATCACTGGCAAGGAGTGTGGAGCACTTCGCAGTAGCACAGGCAGATGCCACGCAAATGCTTAGTGCTGCAATTCAGTCACTGGCTGTCATGAGCCCATCTCTGACTGTTCTCATGCAGACTCAGATTGAGGCCACGCGAGCACTGACTGCTGCCATCCTCACTGGTTCAGACACATTTCCCTGGGGCTCTCACCGCGCTGCAGCAGGCCAGCAATCTCTGCTCCAGCAGATTGCTTCGGATGCTGAAGTGCTGTCCCGTGGGAGTGCCAGTGTGTCGGTCGAGCAGGGAGTTGCTGTCCTCTCTCAAGATGACAGCAGTCCTGCTGCCACCACTGTCACTTCTCCACTGCACTTGCCACCGCCTGTAGGACAGACTGCTGCCACCCATGCAGAGTTGGTGCAGTCTGCAGCTGGGCCCTCCAGGCCCAGAGCTGGTCGAGGCCGTCCTTCAAGGGCATCTGCAGTCTCAGGTTGTGACAATCAGCAGCCTTCCACCAACCTTGCTGCAGCCACTGCGGTCCCATTACGGAGGAGCTGTAGGGTGGGAAGGGGGGAAGTGCGCAAGGGAAGGAGATCACCCTCGAAGGGCAAAAAGTAGGAGGTGTGACAAAATGTTGTTCATTTTTTTATTAAAGGCTGAGGCTCGTGGTCAATTTTTAAAAAATGTTTTGGACATTATCTCCAGGTTGTGAGAGCCAGTTATGTTAATGACTTTTTTTTGTGTTTTTTTCTATTAGTTTGTCATGCGGAAATGACACACACAGAGTTTGTAAAATAAAAAAGTTTTTGTATTCAAAATATGCATGTTTGGTCTTTGCAATCATTGTTGCCTTGGCCAGCTTAGGGGTTGCGGGTTGGTTTCATTCATGTTGTTCTCAATGGCAGAAGCCATTTCCTCAACAGGGGCCTAGAAGCGGCTTGCTATCAGCCGTTGATGGACGGCCCTTCCAGTTTCGACATTGTGTGCTTCCCTCCCGCCTTGGTGCTGCTGATCATCATGCTCCTCATCTTCCCCCTCCTCTTCCTCCTCCTCCTCTGGTGGTGTGCCAAGGCCTGGTGGCATTGGCTGGGTCCTGAGGGTTGCCAGGTTATGCAGCATGCAGCACACAATGAAGTGGGAGACTCGCTCAGGCGAGTACTGCAGGGCTCCTCCAGAATGGTCCAGACAGCGGAACCGTTGCTTGAGCACACCGATTGTGTGCTCCACGATGTGCAGTGCAAATATAATTATGTCATAAAATAAATGAGTTATGTATTTTGTTATTAGTATTTGTAAGTATGGTAGCACATATGACATAATTATATTTGCACTGCACATTCAATACATTTTTCAACAAATACATATCCTTTTATGGCTTCAGAAATGTGTGTTATATATTCTCAGCTTCAGACCATGTATGTGATACATTGGCTACATTCTGAATGCATTATGATTTTGATAAGTCCATGAAGCCTTCCTTCATTTTAAGCCGCAGATGCAATCTTTATTTTATGGTTAATTGAAACAATATTTATTGAACTACTATAACAATCTATTAAATAATACTGCTCAAAATAGAAAGAGTATAATTTTTACTTTGGGCGAAAGTGTAAAACCGCTGATATTGATTCCGTCACCCAGTATGCATCTCTCCCGATTTTCATTTCCGTTGACTTGAAAGGAAATGAAAGTCGGGAGAGGTGCATAACGGGTGACTGAGTCGACATCTCCCATTTTACACTATCGCCCAAAGACAAAATTACCCCCAAAGACTTTTAAAACAAATTCTGTTAAAATGTATATCTCCTTGTAAGTGCTGTGCACAACAAATGTCCTAGCATCTAAAACCATATTCTCTCCTAACAAAGTTTTTTTTAAGTTTAATTAAAACTTACAAGAGCAAATCCACTTAAAGGATGTTTTAAAGGTTTAAACAACAGCAATTGAAGAAAAATACAAAAATTTATTGTAGATTTAGAAATAATTCAGAGCAAATCTATTTGTTATAATGCCTGGGTAATACTAATTTTGAGTGCACAAAAATGTAAGAGTCGATAGTCTTTGTACATATATGGTTTATTAATCATATTACCTACATCAGCATTTATTCCAGCATATAACACATTTTAGCAGTCTTACATTAAAATTTAGCCAAATATCTAACAATATTTTTACTCTAAATGTTTAATGCCTGGCATCTGCAAAATCTCATACCACTCTCCTAACCCAAGACTATCCCTTGTAACTGTAAATAACGAAATAACAGGCAAAAAGAGGTGGTACAGTCTGATGAGCCTAGTCTGTTAACACCGTTAGGTGACTACACTGTTTTATTGTATCTATTTCTTAAAAATCCAGAATTACATTTCTTGCCATTCATTAATATGGAATTATCCTTATTAAAGGGAATTTTCAGTGTAGTTTAATCATTCACACTTGCAATGCACACGTAAGCAGCAGATTACTAACTCAAATTTGTGTGTTGTAAATGCTAATTTATCAATTATTTCTCTGTAAGGACTGCAATTCAGCAAAATGGCATAATAAATAAATGTATGTATTTCATTAATGGTATGTTCTTGCTGATTTGTTAGAAGTCATTGGTTTTGTGAAATACACAGCAAATCAATACAGCAAACCAGAGTAAAAAGTCAATCTGATTTGCTGCTGACAATAATTATTATTATGGTATATAAAGGTCTACGTCCTGTTTACGTGTGAAGTATGATACTTTCAGGGATGACGTTAATACAATTAACCTTACTGTACCTGTATTATTCTTTCTAACTATTTGTGTTTTCCTAATTCACCATTATGTCAGAATAAACCAGAAATATACTGACATTGAAGCATCCTGCAATGTGTGGAATTCATTTCAAATATTCCAATTCTGATTTTAGTAATGCAATGAATGCTGGTTAATTCAACAAATTGGAATTAACGGTACATTTTCACATCTCCCATTCCATATTTTAAATTCACTTCTATTTGCAAATTACAGTAATCTTGATTTTTCCACATTTTTGTTTCATTTTACTCACCATTTCTCTTTTTAAAAAAATTCAAAAGGCAAAAGACACCAAAGATAATGAAATTTTACTGTGGTGTATTTGTAAACAGCAACATTATAACATCAATAACCTGGATACTATGAAAACATCAAAGAAATAAAATGATTCCAAATTATGATTAAATATGGTTATGTACATTATATAATACAGATTTCTTACATTTTACAATAGGATAAACACTTCCGTACCTCAAGTACCAAGCACATTTTAATGTTTAATTATCAAGAATCAAAATAATTTCTTATTACAGAAGCAACTAATGTTATTTTATAATTAATACATTTTATAATTAATAATTTTTATTTATGCAATCTGATAATTTAAGCCAACAATTCTCAAAAATATAGTTAAGTATTAGGGAATATTGATTGTATCCTCAAACATTAATGTAACATTTATACTATAAACACACAAAAAAGACTTAATCAGCAATTTTTGCTAAAGCTGAATACATAAGATAATGGAACAGAAAAGGACAACGCATTTTTTAAATGAATTGCACATTTAAAATATTTTTCATTAGTTATGGAACAAGACACGGATAATCCATTTATCAGTCCATTTTAGGTTAGTTAAGTAAGTATGTTATCTGAAGATAATGATTTAAATTATCAAATCTTGAATGATGATAACTGTGTTTAAACAAGACATTTAGTCCTTATACTAATTATATAATTGTTATTTATTCAAGTACATAATTAATGATAAATATTTCCTTCTTTTCATGAACACGTCTATATGACTTTAGAGGTGTTATAACATTTTCTTATTTGATTTTTGTTGTTGTTCGAGAGGAATAAGTCATTTCTCTACCATTTAGGGTTTAGGTACAGAAGTGAGTTTTGCATCTTTACTGCAAATGGCTGTAAAAACTGTAACTAAATATCTCAACGTAACCCATTTTGGACCAAGGAAAGCACAAGGGAAGAATAAATGAATGAATAACATTAACATAGCTAGAATTTTAATTCTACTCTTCCCTCTATGGTTAGCAAGCAGAATTCAGCAGAGCAAAAAGGCCCTCAATCATGCATCATATATAGAACTGTATGCCATAGATAAATACAAATAATATGGAAGATAATGACGAGGTAAAACAGGATGTTCAACTGCAAATTCACTCTGCTCCTAAGAACGCTAGATTTACAATGGAATTGTCAATATTTCCTTTTTTTTGTGTCCTGTTCAGTTTGTGATCTTCTGCTTAAGTCTCAAATCTATTATTTTTAAAGATCCATTATGGATTATGAACTTTGATGGGATTTTATATCATTATGTTCTTCAGCATCATATATCACGAGCAACATGTTTATATTCCTTTCAATTAATATATAGTATATAACATCAAATCTGAACTGAGTGTGCTAATGTGATGATGTCCAGGTATAATTTTGACAAGGTACACCTATTTCTCCATTCTTCTCTGTGCAAGTATAGATAAGCACACACATATATACGTGCAACCCATGGAAGGAGAGGAAAATATATTTTGTAATATCATAAGCAATTTGAAGAAACAATACATCCTTGAAGTCATCCAATGAAATTGTAATTAAAAATTAAAGTCACCAGCAAACTTTTAACATACTTTACTGCAGAAAGGTTGCTATATTTTCAGTTTGAACACTCAATATTAATATTGAAAACTCCTTAAAAATGTGATGAGATGTTTAGTGGTATTGTCATCTATAATTCAATGTAAGACAAATAAACAAATTGCCATAATTGGAAAGTAAAGCTATAAACTGCCAATAAAAATCCATAAAATTCTTGATCCAATTTTTTATTAGACATTTCGGTTTAAGACTCATCATGTTGTAGACTGAACTTTGTGTCTCCCTTTTCAGTTTATGTAATTTAAAAAATATATTAAATATTAAAAACATTCTCTCAATCCTATTGTAACAGCCTACGGATTAGTGGAAAGCACTGACCAAAACTGGCTAACATGGATTATAAAAACAATCGCCTTGCTGTGATTTTTCCACGTATTCTCCAGTGATCTTGATTTTTCACTCTGAATTGGTCCGCTCAACAATTCATACTATGTGTTACTTTACTTCAACACGCACATTAAATAAATCATAAATATTATTATATAATTCTAATTATTTTGATTGATTTTGATAAAGTTTGCATTAACTTACCTCTCGTCCTGGGATATCGGACATGATTGTTTTTTGTTTCTCTTCACATTGCCATCCATCAGAGTTACACTGGACATACAACATACTGACGCATGTGAAATGTTGTGCTATTGTCTAACATGGTTTCCTGTAAATTACAACTAATCATCACAATGCACTACAACAGGGGAACAAGAAGTGTACTTTGAATAATCTCCATGCTGTAGCTGTCCCACAATGAATAGAAAGGGCCTAATTTTATGTTACCATTTCATGTGAATAAAATTTCACTCTGTCATCAAGTTCAAAAGGTATTTCCAAATTGCTAAAATTAATAAATTACTAGAAATTTGAAGAGGATATAACCATCATGCAATAATCTTTTCATTATGTATAATCACCATCATCCTCATTATCATAAACTGTAGGTGAATGACTTACAAACTCCTAGCAAGATTATTTAAATGATATTCTTGATACTGAAAACCCATTCTGCTGTAAAATACCTTAGTTCATTAGTATGGTCTTTCTGAGATCAGGAAAAAAATAGGAAAATGCTGCCATAAGTAATTATCAATGGCCAAGCTGTCAGTTAGTCAGATCAACTAAAAGACCAATTATTCTGATGATACACAGGTTGTAAAGCTGGTTAGAGTAGATTTCAGTACTGACATTAACCCTGTCCAGTGACTGGAATTTCTACAGTATCACAGAGCCAATTAGTATAATAAAGGCCTATTGCATTTTGCATGCATATGAGTACACACATTCATTTGTCCTTACCTGTTCTGCCTGACCTAATCTTTGTTTTACATTTTTGTACATACGAGAGCCTAACAGACAGACAATGTGAAGCTGGATTTACCCTCAGCATTTGAAAGAAAAATGATTGCTTTGAGGCAATATGAAAATTAGAAAATCAAAAACTAACACTGTTGGACTAATTTAAAAGATGAAGCATTTTACTTTATTTGAAGAGCAATATCTGTCTTAGAAGACTTTCTTTGAGTTAGTTTAAATAATGTTAATAAAAAGAAGCTAGACATAAGAGCTATCAGCATCATGCTTTGTTCTTTATTGCTCATCACACATAAGAACGTGATTTATTTTTCAACAAGGCAGCAAAAGCATTGAAAATGATGGCTCTTTTTATTTATTTATCTGTAAAAATTCATTAGCAATATTTTGGACAGAATGTCAGTGTAGAATTTTAGCTGCTGTCTTGAAAATGTGCAGACTTTCTACTAACTAATTAATCACAGCACGTTCATTTTCTATAAAATTCCCCAGCTTACTACAAGTAGGCTTAATGAAATTCACTGTACCACATGTAACTCCAGTGTAGTCTTATTTAGTGCAGAAATACTTTTGTCATCCTCATGAGTATGGGTTCTGGGAGCCCACAAAACCCTCTTGCTGTATAAGACAAACCACCCCGTCAGCTGCTTATGAAGATGGTTACGGCCATGGAAGGAGAGTTTGTGTTGCGGCTTGCCAGACTGTTCATCAGCCTGTGAATCCTTCCACGACTTCACTCTGTTCTCCAAGGGAAGAGTGTGAAGATATGAAAACTGTTGTGTATGTACCTTTAAGAGAATAACTGGTCTCAGACTGCAGTACCGGCAGTGACCTCCCCTGTATAAAAGGCGCTAGTGAGCCTCTGTTGTTTCAGTTTCACTATTGACTTCCAGCAGTAAAGACTTGTTTTGTTCAGCTCCTGCTGTCCGTGTCTCAATCATTCACGGACGTAATACTGGCGACGAGCAGATACGAACCTACCTACAGTCTGCACCACCTCCTGGGATCCATTCCTACAGCGAAGTGAGCAGAGGTCGAGGCCAGAAAGAAAAAGAAAAAAAAAGTAAGAAGCAGTAGAAACGGGCGTTGACCGTGGGCATCCGCCCCTGTGTAAGCAGAGTTGAAGATTGCTGGAGAAGCTGTCGGAAGCGGGGCCTGGTTCCTGTCGACGGTGCTTCAGCTAATCGGGCTGGTGGCAGTGATGTGCCTCAATAAATCCAAGACTCGATGTTAGCGAAACAAAACAAGGCTTTTATTGACTTAGAAGGTAACACACAGAGGAGAATGTATCTTCCATCCAGAGGTCTGCCATACTGGATGTGCTGCAGGCTGGGCCAGCTTACATAGGAGCCAGGTATGGGCGGAGCCCTACACACAGTACAATACAATGGAAATGAAACTGAAACCAACCACAGTCACAGGCAGAGAAATACTGATGAGTGATGAATGGAATATTTCATCACAGGCAGGTAGTGCACTGATCCTTCCTGGGCTGCGGTGGTCGCGAACTCGAGCGGGTGGTTTGCAACGGGGCCTAGCAGCATTGTCGGGAAGAAGAGAGAGAGAGGGTGGAGCACACAGGGCGCGGCCGGTGCTACGAAGCCGGGCTGCGTATAGACCCGCGAAGAGGGAGGCAAGAGTCCAACAGGGTTGTTCCACGATGGGAAAATAATAAAAAAAGAAATATTAAACGCGCAAGAAACCGCGAGGAGCTGCAGGTTGCAACGGGAACCGCGGAAAGCAGCGCTAGCAACAGCGGGGAAGAAGGCAAAGCGCGGGAGGCGCCATCTTAATCAGCGGGGAAGAAGGCAAAGCGCGGGAGGCGCCATTTTGTTAAATCGGGGAAGAAGGCAAAGCGCGGGAGCCGCCATTTTAGATTTGCAAGATGCCAAAGACTGGCTGTATCACTGCTTTTGATAGTACAATAGAGGACTGGACCACGTATGTGGAAAGAGTCGAGGTATATTTCGAGGCAAACGAAATAGCTGAGGAGAAAAAGGCATCGATATTGCTAAATTTAATGGGCGCTAGAACGTACGGCCTATTGCGGGACCTGATTACTCCAGCCAAACCGAAGGCGAAGAGTTTTAACGAAATTGTTGCTGTCCTACAGGAACACCTAAACCCTGCTGATAGCAGAAAGATTTAAATTCCACAGGAGAACTCAGCATAAAGATGAGAGCAATGCTGAGTACCTTACGGAACTACGCAAGCTATCAAAGCACTGCCAGTTCAGAGAAGGACTGGCAGATACCCTACGGGACAAATTTGTCTGTGGACTCCTGAGTGAAGGAACACAGAAGAAGTTACTATCAGAGAAAGAGCTGATGCTAGATAAGGATTTTAGCGTGGCAGTATCGTATGACGCAGCAGCCAGGGGAGCTGCAGAAATTCAACAAAAGCCACAGGAATACGGCACCCACGAAATGACACGGGGATTTGCAAAATGTTATCGCTGCGGCAGAACTAACCATGACCAGAAGGACTGCTGGTCCAAAGACAAAATATGCAGGCAAGGCAGGAAGATGATACACATTGCACGAGTTTGCAGGTCTGGGAAGAAGACCAGCGACAACAAAAAGGCTACTAAGGAACCGTACAAGAAAGTACAAAAGATGACGGACAGTAGTTCCGAAGACCAGATGAGCGATAGTGAATCCGGGAACAGGAGACTAAGCTGTCTCAAACTTCACAATGTAATCACAAAAGAGGATCACCGAACCATTTGGGTCACCCTCACGATAGCAGGGTCCCAAGTTAAAATGGAATTGGATACAGGATCAGCGCTAACCGTCATGAATCGATGAGACTAGGAGCGGCTATTTTCACACATACGCTTGAGAGAGACATCCATCGTCTTGACGATGTATACCAGGCAAAAAGTATACCCCAGAGGAAAAATAAGGGTGCCTGTCGAATACAACGGCAAGGAAATACGGAAATTGTATCTCTACATACTGTCAAATGGAGGACCACCGTTATTGGGACGGGAATGGATCAGAAAGATAAACTTAGATTGGCACTCCATTCATGCAATGACGGTGGACGGTAAAAAAGATGAAGACGTCACTCCTGGATGATTGTCAACAATCTTAGCTAACGCCAAAGAGGTATTTCAACAAGAACTCGGCATGCTTAAAGGTGTAACCGCCTCGATAAAAATAGAAGAGAATGCAGTTCCCAAGTTTTTCAAAGCAAGACCGGTACCATATGCAATTCGCCCAGCCGTCGAGGCAGAGCTGGAGAATCTGGAGAAGGCAGGCGTGTTGTCTAAGGTCGACTGGAGCGAGTGGGCGACACCCATCGTTCCTGTCATGAAGAAAACGTTAAGCAATAACTCCGGGGAGCCAAGGAAGATTCGAATCTGTGGGGATTTCAAGGTGACGGTGAACCCAGTCCTTCACACAGTACAATATCCTCTTCCAAGGATAGAAGACATCTTCGCCTCACTGTCTGGAGGGAAGCGTTTTACAAAAATTGACCTAGCACAAGCATATTTGCAGATGGAGGTTGAAGAGTCCGCTAGGAAGTATCTCACGATAAACACTCACAAAGGTCTTTACCAGTATCATCGATTGGTATTCGGAGTAGCATCGGCTCCGGCGATATGGCAAAGAGCGATGGAACAAGTCCTGCAAGGGATTCCGGGGACTCAGTGTTACTTGGACGACATCCTTGTGACAGGTGAAGATGACAGTGAACACCTTCACAACCTAGAACAGGTGCTCACTAGACTACGGGAACATGGGCTGCGAGCCAACCGCCGCAAGTGCGAGTTTTTTAAGAAACAGATATCGTATTGTGGCCACGTGATTGATGAAGAGGGGTTACATAAGTCCCCTGACAAAATTGAAGCGGTTGTTAAGGCCCCAGCGCCTGAAAATGTGTCGCAACTGAGGTCATTCCTCGGATTGGTGAATTACTACCATAAGTTTTTGCCGAATTTGTCAACAATTCTGCACCCACTGAACGCCCTGCTACGAATGGGAGTAGCATGGGAATGGAGCACTGATTGTAAGCGGGCTTTCCAGAAGAGTAAGGACTTAATCACTTCAAGGGAAGTATTGGCTCACTACAACCCAGCACTGCCGATCAGACTGGCATGTGATGCGTCTCCCTACGGCATTGGGGCGGTACTGTCACATAAATTCCTTGATGGTTTAGAGAGGCCGATAGCTTTTGCGTCATGCTCGTTAACTTCTGCCGAGCATAACTACGCTCAGATTGACAGAGAGGCCCTCAGCCTAGTGTGGGGGGTGAAGAAGTTCAATCACTACCTGCACGGTCAAAAATTTACTCTACTAACCGATCATCAACCTCTTGTCTCCATTTTCAACCCTCAGAAGGGCGTACCGATAATGACAGCACAACGGCTGCAGAGGTGGTCGCTTTTCCTAGGGGCACACCAATATGACATCGAGTACAAAGGAACTAAACAGCATGGAAATGCTGGTGGATTGTCACGCCTACCGTTGCCGACGGTGGAAGAAGAAGACCTTGCAGTGGATCCAATGGAGTTATTCCACTCGACCATAGTCGAATGTCTCCCTGTGACGAATGCAAACATAGAAAAGGAAACACGGAATGACCCGACACTATCACGGGTCTATGATTTAACGGTGAAGGGATGGCCAGCACATGGCGAACCACTGCTGCCAGCATTCTCGCCGAGAAGAGAACAGCTGTCAGTGTGCAGAGGAACCTTGATGTGTGGATCCAGAGTAGTAATTCCACCTAAGTTGACGGATAGAGTGCTCAATAAGCTTCATGAGGGTCATCTGGGTGGGGTAAAAATGAAGAACTTAGCCAGAGCGTTTGTGTGGTGGCCGGGAATCGATAGAGAAATCGAAGAGATGACCAAGAGTTGTGCAGGATCCCAGAAGGTCCAAAACGCCCCACCACAAGCTCCTCTGCATCCATGGGAGTGGCCCTCATCTCCATGACAAAGGGTGCACATTGATTTTGCTGGTCCCTTCATGGACTCGATGTTTTTAATTGCGGTGGATGCACATTCAAAGTGGCCAGAGGTAATAAAAATATCCTCAACCACCACGGAAAAAACTATCACAGTTTTACGAACCTTATTCGCCAGGAATGGGCTGCCTGAACAGATTTGCTCTGACAATGGACCACAGTTTGTGTCTGAAGAGTTCCGGAGGTTCTTAAAGTACAATGGTGTTAAGCATTACACATCTGCCCCATATCATCCAGCCACTAATGGATTGGCCGAGAACTTTGTCCAAACATTCAAGAAGGCTATCAAGGCAATGTGTAATGAAGATATACCCCTACAACACAAGGTGGACACATGCGGTTACCAACCAAACTCCAGCCATGATGTTCTTCAATCGAAGACTATGATGCCGCTTGGATTTGGTTAAGCCAAACGTCCGAAGAGATGTGGAGAACAGGCAGTTTCAGAATATGAATGAAAGGCCGACCAGGAGTTTTAAGATAGGTCAACCAGTTTTGGCCCAGGACTACCGCACTGAGAAATGGCAGCCAGGAACGATTTGTACACGGCAAGGACCTCTCATGTATACCGTGGATGTTGCAGAGAGCATTGTAAGACGCCATGCTGACCAGATTCTAGAGTCACTGGAAAACGTCAACTCCACACCACGATCTGATACACCTGGTAATGAAATCGACGTACCAATTACAGCTACCGCAGAACCGGTAATATTGGAAGCAGATGAACCAAACAACGACATTGATCCCGACTCAACATTGCCAGAAGAACCTGATACCCCAAAGAGGCGTTATCCAGACAGAATGAGGAAGCCTCCTCAAAGACTGAACTTATAATTGCTTAAACTTAACCAATGTATCTAGCAACCGTAATTGTGATTGTAATTAGTTATCATTTAGTTGTTAAATGAATGTTATGTACTGTTTATCTAAAAGGGGAGGAATTGTTGTGTATGTACCTTTAAGAGAATAACTGGTCTCAGACTGCAGTACCGGCAGTGACCACCCCGGTATAAAAGGCGCTAGTGAGCCTCTGTTGTTTCAGTTTCACTATTGACTTCCAGCAGTAAAGACTTATTTTGTTCAGCTCCTGCTGTCCGTGTCTCAATCATTCATGGACGTAATAAAAACAACAACAACTTTGCACGTCTGCCTTTCGTAGCCTGTTGCATGGTGAGAACCTTTCAAAAGTTGAAGTACACAGCAATCTGGAGACATTCATTCACCCCAGTAGCTTGGTTAATCTTGTTTATTCCATCTAATAAAGATAGGTGTAAATATTGCCAAAAATTGAAGCTTTTGGGGAGAGAAATTCGGTATAGCCCTGTTTGGGGTGCCATTAGCGGCTGTGCGTAGAGTTTAGCACCTGGCGCTAATTATCGCCTCCGATGGCAAACTTGGCTTTTATCGCCACTGGAGGTGATTGGAGCGCTAAATCAGGCACTACACACCTCTCTTAAGGCGCTAAGGCCAAGGTGCGAGGTGCTACCGCAGAGGGCGGGCGCAGCACAGGTGCTGCCAGTTAGCGATTGAACACAGACACACTGGCGCCGGTCAGTTCTTAAAGGGGAGGGTCGATCTTGCTCTGCAGCCACACCCTGCTCATTGGAGCCTTGAATCTCGGTCTGGGCAGACCTGTGGCTAAATCTTGCAGCCAAACAGTATGGAGAGGACCAGGGAGCGAGCACAGCGCTTCTGCGAGTGGGCCTTGGAGGCTCTGGTTGGCGCGGTGGAGCGCAGAAGATCCATTCTGTACCCAGAGAGTGGCAGGAGGCCTTTGCCACGTGAGTACAGAAGAGTGTGGAAGGAGGTGGCTCAGAGAGTCACCTCAAGCAGCATGGTGCCTAGGACCCATCTCCAATGTAGGAAAAAGTTCAACGACCACACTCAGGTCATCAGGGTGAGTGCCTTTTTTTCAAAACCTCTCCATCTCTCCATCTCAACCTCACTTTATGGCCAGAGGGTCTTAAAAGCCCAATGCCCAACACTCATCCAACACCTATGGCCCTTTCATCAAACACACACGCGCATTCCACACATTGCATACAGTAAGGGCTATTCAACAATGGGAGGCATTTCAGGCAAGACCATGGCTGCATACAGTAAGGGCTATTCAACTATGGGAGGCATTTCAGGCAAGACCATGGCTGTATATTTACTCAGATGCCGTCCTTTCTCTTGCAGGCCAAGCTGTCTCATAATAGGAGACAGCAGCAACGGACCGGTGGAGGGCGGCCTCAGCTGCAACCCCTCAGCGATCTTGAGCCGGGTGATTGGTCCCGTCGCCACTGGAGATGCCGACCCCGTTCTGGACAGCAATGGTAAGATCATCACCTTTTTGTCCTCTCTCCTTCCACTTGTTCCTCACAACACCAGTCTTTCACACTTTCAATCCAAATCACTAAATCGCTGCACTCATGCCTCCCTTGCTGCCACCCTGTCCTCACGCTAAAGCCACTCTTGTACCTCCCTGCTTTCAGATGGTGATTCGCCAGCTGAGGAGACGGGCCCTCAAGCTGCCAGTGGGAATGAAGCTGAAGGCGAGGAGGAAGAGGAAGCCGAAGCATCAGCGCCACCCTCTCCCGAGGAAGCCCATGCCCACACTGGGAACACGCCTTCCCTGGAGGGGAGCAGGGGGTAATGGTCTGATGAGGGTGAAGCTCCAGGACCCAGCGGGCTGCAGCAACGCGATGGGGGTAGGGAAGCTCGGGGGCCTTCTCCCCGGAGGGAGAGTATGCCATTGAGTCCTGCTACACTGAACGCAGAGGAGGTGCGGGTCCTCGCTGAAATGAGCACCCAGGTGGAGCACAGGCACACTGAGCTCATGGCTGCAGTGTGAAGGGTGCCCGAATGCATTGAATCACTGGCAAGGAGTGTGGAGCACTTCGCTGTAGCACAGGCAGCTGCCACGCAAATGCTTAGTGCTGCAATGCAGTCACTGGCTGCTCTCATGCAGACGCAGATTGAGGCCACGCGAGCACTGACAGCTGCCATCCTCGTTGGTTTGGACACATTTCCCCGGGGCTCTCACCGCGCCACAGCAGGCCAGCAATCTGTGCTCCAGCAGATTGCTCCGGATGCTGAAGTGCTGCCACGTGGGAGTGCCAGTGTGTTGGTCGAGCAGGGAGGTGCTGTCCTCTCTCAAGATGACAGCATTCTTGCTGCCACCACTGTCACTTCTCCACTGCACTTGCCACCGCCTGTAGGGCAGACTGCTGCCGCCCATGCAGAGTTGGTGCAGTCTGCAGCCGGGCCCTCCAGGCCCACAGCTGGTCCAGGCCGTCCTTTAAGGGCATCTGCAGTCTCAGGTTGTGACAATCAGCAGCCTTCCACCAGCCTTGCTCCAGCCACTGGGGTCCCATTACGGAGGAGCTGCAGGGTGGGAAGGGGGGAATTTCGCAAGGGAAGCAGATCACCCTCAATGGTAAAAAAGTAGGTGTGACAAAATGTTGTTCATTTTTTTATTAAAGGCCGAGGTTCGTGGTCAAATTTTTTTAACTGTTTTGGACATTGTCTCCAGGTTGTGAGAGCCAGTTATGTTAATGACTTTTTTTTTGTGTTTCTTTCTATTAGTTTGTCCTGCGGAAATGAGATACACAGAGTTTGTAAAATAAATAAGTTTCTGTATTCAAAATGTACATGTTGGTCTTTGCAATCATTGCTGTCTTGACCGGCTTAGGGGTTGCGGGATGGTTTCATTGAGGTTGTTTGAATGGCAGCCTCAGAAGGGGCCTAGAAGCGACTTGCTATGAGCCTTTGACGGATGGCCCTTCCACTTTGTACATTGTGTGCTTCCCTCACGCCTTGGTGCTGTGGAAATTGACATTATACTTAGCATGCTGGGTAGAATAAAATGGCCAGGTAAAAATAAGCTATCAAGGGGTTTATTATGTCTGTGTATGATTGAGACACGGACAGCAGGAGTTGAACAAAACAAGTCTTTACTGAAAGGAGTCAATCGGGAAACTGAAACTACAGAGGCTTACTAACGCCTTTTATACAGGGGTGGTCACTGCCGGTACTGCAGTCTGAGACCAGTTATTCTCTTAAAGGTACATACACAACAATTCCTCCCCTTTTAGATAAACAGTACATAACATTCATTTAACAACTAAATGATAACTAATTACAATCACAATTACGGTTGCTAGATACATTGGTTAAGTTTAAGCAATTATAAGTTCAGTCTTTGAGGAGGCTTCCTGATTCTGTCTGGATAACGCTTCTTTGGGGTATCAGGTTCCTCTGGCAAGGTTGAGTCGGGATCAATGTCGTTGTTTGGTTCATCTGCTTCCAATATCACCGATTCTGCGGTAGCTGCAATTGGTACGTCGATTTCATTGCCAGGTGTATCAGATCGTGGTGTGGAGTTGACGTTTTCCAGTGACTCTAGAATCTGGTCAGCATGGCGTCTTACAATGCTCTCTCCAACGTCCACGGTATACATGAGAGGTCCTTGCCGTGTACAAATCGTTCCTGGCTGCCATTTCTCAGTGCGGTAGTCCCGGGCCAAAACTGGTTGACCTATCTTAAAACTCCTGGTCGGCCTTTCATTCATATTCTGAAACTGCCTGTTCTCCACATCTCTTCGGACGTTTGGCTTAACTAAATCCAAGCGGCATCGTAGTCTTCGATTGAAGAACATCATGGCTGGAGTTTGGTTGGTAACCGCATGTGTCGCATTCCGGTAGGCAAACAAGAAGTTGTCCACCTTGTGTTGTAGGGGTATATGTTCATTACACATTGCCTTGAAAGCCTTCTTGAATGTTTGGACAAAGCTCTCGGCCAATCCATTAGTGGCTGGATGATATGGGGCAGATGTGTAATGCTTAACACCATTGTTCTTTAAGAACCTCCGGAACTCTTCAGACACAAACTGTGGTCCATTGTCAGAGCAAATCTGTTCAGGCAGCCCATTCCTGGCGAATAAGGTTCGTAAAACTGTGATAGTTTTTTCCGTGGTGGTTGAGGATATTTTTATTACCTCTGGCCACTTTGAATGTGCATCCACCGCAATTAAAAACATCGAGTCCATGAAGGGACCAGCAAAATCAATGTGCACCCTTTGTCATGGAGATGAGGGCCACTCCCATGGATGCAGAGGAGCTTCTGGTGGGGCGTTTTGGACCTTCTGGCATCCTGCACAACCCTTGGTCATAGAGTCATAGAGTCATAGAGTTTTACAGCACAGAAAGAGGCCCTTCGGCCCATCGTGTCTGCGCCGCCCATCCATCCCTGTCCAGTCTAATCCCATTTTCCAGCATTTGGTCCATAGCCTTGTATGCAATGGCATTTCAAGTGCTCATCCAAATGCTTCTTGAATGTTGTGAGGGTTCCTGCCTCCACCACCCTTTCAGGCATTGAGTTCCACATTCCAACCACCCTCTGGGTGAAAAAGTTCCTCCTCAAATCCCCTCTAAATCTCCTGCCCCTTACCCTGAATCTATGCCCCCTTGTTATTGACCCCCCCACTAAGGGGAAAAGTTCCTCTTTATCTACCCTATCTATGCCCCTCATTATTTTGTACACCTCAATCAGGTCCCCCCTCAGCCTTCTCTGCTCCAAGGAAAACAACTCCAGCCTGTCCAGCCTCTCTTCATAGCTGAGGCGCTCCATCCCAGGTAACATCCTGGTGAATCTTCTCTGCACCCTCTCCAAAGCAATCACATCCTTCCTATAGTGAGGCGACCAGAACTGCACACAGTACTCCAGCTGTGGCCTCACCAGCGTTTTGTACAGCTCCATCATAACCTCCCTGCTCTTATATTCTATGCCTCGGCTAATGAAGGCAAGTATCCCATATGCCTTTTTAACCACCTTATCTACCTGCTCCGCTGCCTTCAGGGATCTATGTACATGTACACCAAGGTCCCTCTGACCCTCTGTACTTCCTAGGGTCCTACCACTCATTGTGTATTCCCTTGCCTTATTTGTCCGTCCAAAATGCATCACCTCGCACTTTTCAGGGTTAAATTCCATTTGCCACTTTTCCGCCCATCTGACCAACCCGTTTATATCGTCCTGTAGCCGGAGGCTTTCCTCCTCGCAATTTACCACCCCACCAATTTTCGTGTCATCTGCGAACTTACTGATCATACCTTTTACATTCTCATCCAAATCATTTATGTAGATCACAAACAATAAGGGACCCAGCACCGATCCCTGAGGTACCCCACTGGACACAGGCTTCCAGTCACAAAAGCAACCTTCGACCATCACCCTCTGCCTCCTGCCACTCGGCCAGTTTAGGATCCAACGCGCCAAGGCACCCTGGATCCCATGGGCTCTTACCTTCTTGACCAGTCTCCTATGCGGGACTTTGTCAAACGCTTTACTGAAGTCCATGTAAACCACATCCACAGCATTTCCCTCATCCACCCCACTAGTCACCCCCTCGAAAAATTTGATCAGATTTGTTAGACATGATTTACCCTTGACAAAGCCATGCTGCCTATCCCCGATTAATCCTTGCCTCTCCAAGTGGAGATTAATTTTGTCCCTCAGAATTTTTTCCAATAATTTCCCCACCACAGATGTTAGACTCACTGGCCTGTAATTCCCTGGTTTATCCCTGCTACCCTTCTTGAATAATGGTACTACGTTAGCTGTTCTCCAGTCCTCTGGTACATCCCCTGTGGCCAGAGAGGTTCTGAAAATTAGTGTCAGAGCCCCTGCAATCTCCTCCCTTGCCTCCCACAGCAGCCTGGGATACATCTTGTCCGGGCCTGGGGATTTATCCACTTTTTGGCCCGCTAAAACCGCTAGCACCTCCTCCCTCTCGATGCTAATATGTTCAAGTATGTCACAGTCCCCTTGCCCGATTTCTATGTCTGCATCGTCTTTCTCCATAGTGAACACAGATGCAAAAAATTCATTTAAAACCCCGCCTACATCCTCTGGCTCTACACACAGATTGCCACTTTGGTCCCTAATGGGCCCTACCCTTTCCCTGGTTATCCTCTTGCCCTTAATATACTTATAAAACATCTTAGGATTTTCCTTTATTTTGCTCGCCAGTGTTATTTCATGGCCCCTCCTCGCCCTCCTAATTTCTTTTTTAAGTATGCCCCTGCACTTTTTATACTCCTCTAGGGCTTCTTCTGTCTTTAGTCTTTTGTAACTGCCAAAAGCCCCCCTTTTATTTCTAATGCATTTTTGTATATCCCTTGTCATCCAAGGTTCCCTTTGCTTGTTGGTCCCACCCTTAACCTTTACAGGAACATGTTGGCGTTGTACTCTCTCTATTTCCCTTCTGAAAGTCTCCCACTGTTTTGATGTGGATTTTCCTATAAGCAGCTGCTCCCAGTCCACTTTGGCCAGGTCCTGCCTTATCATATTAAAATCGGCCTTCCCCCAATTTAGAACCCTTATTTCCGGGCCGTCTTTGTCTTTTTCCATGACCACCTTAAAACTCACCGAATTATGGTCACTGTCGCCAAAATGCTCTCCTACTGACACTTCCACCACTTGCCCGGCTACATTCCCCAGAATTAGGTCCAGTACCGCCCCCTCTCTTGTAGGACTTTCTACATGTTGGCTCAAAAAGCTCTCCTGGATGCACTTTAAGAATTCTGCACCCTCTAAGCCTTTCACACTCTGACTGTCCCAATTTATATTGGGGAAGTTGAAATCCCCCACTATTATTACCCTATTATTTTCGCACTTCTCTGAGATTTGCCTACATATCTGTTCCTCTATCTCCCCCTGACTGTTTGGGGGCCTATAGTACACTCCCAGCAAAGTGCTTGCCCCCTTTTCGTTTTTAAGTTCTACCCATATGGCCTCATTAGAGGAACCCGCTAATATATCATCCCTCCTTACAGCAGTAATTGACTCCTTAATTAATATTGCAACACCCCCTCCCCTTTTACACCCCCCTCTGTCTCGCCTGAAGATTCTGTACCCCAGAATATTGAGCTGCCAGTCCTGACCCTCCCTCAACCATGTCTCCGTGATAGCAACAATATCGTACTCCCATGTGTTCAACAACAACTTCAGTTCATCCACCTTATTTGCAAAACTCCTTGCATTAAAATAAATGCCTTCCAGCCCTGCCATATTCTCTTTTGCCTTCACATATTTGCTCTGCCTTCCCAGCTGACTTGTTTTTCCCTCTGTATTTGGCCGTAAATCACCCCCTACTATAGCTCCACTCTGTACCCCAACCCCCTGCCAAGTTAGTTTAAACCCTCCCCAGCAGTGCTAGCAAACCTCCCTGCAAGGATATTGGTTCCCCCCTGGTTCAGGTGTAAACCGTCCGACTTGTACAAGTCCCACCTTTCCCAGAAGCAGACCCAGTGATCCAGGAAACTAAAGCCCACCCCCCTGCACCATCCCTTTAGCCACGCATTCATCTGTTCTATCTTCCTATTCCTATACTTACTAGCACGTGGCACCGGGAGTAATCCAGAGATTACAACCTTTGAGGTCCTGCTCCTTAATCCTTCACCTAGCTCCCTAAATTCTTGCTGCAGGACCTCATCCCTCTTTTTACCTATGTCGTTGGTACCAATGTGGACCACGACCACTGGCTGTTCTCCCTCCCCCTCCAGAATGCCCTGCAGCCGCTCAGTGACATCCTTGACCCTGGCACCAGGGAGGCAACAAACCATCCTGGATTCACGTCTACGGCCACAGAAACGCCTATCTGTTCCCCTTACTATAGAATCCCCTACCACTATTGCTCTCCCACTCTTTTTCCCCCCTTCCTGGGCAGCAGGAGCACCCCCAGTGCCAGGAAGTTGGCTGCTGCTGCCTTCCCCTGGTGAGTCATCCCCTTCAACAGTATCCAAAGCGGTATACTCTATCGATTCCCGGCCACCACACAAACGCTCTGGCTAAGTTCTTCATTTTTACCCCACCCAGATGACCCTCATGAAGCTTATTGAGCACTCTATCCGTCAACTTAGGTGGAATTACTACTCTGGATCCACACATCAAGGTTCCTCTGCACACTGACAGCTGTTCTCTTCTCGGCGAGAATGCTGGCAGCAGTGGTTCGCCATGTGCTGGCCATCCCTTCACCGTTAAATCATAGACCCGTGATAGTGTCGGGTCATTCCGTGTTTCCTTTTCTATGTTTGCATTCGTCACAGGGAGACATTCGACTATGGTCGAGTGGAATAACTCCATTGGATCCACTGCAAGGTCTTTTTCTTCCACCGTCGGCAACGGTAGGCGTGACAATCCACCAGCATTTCCATGCTGTTTAGTTCCTTTGTACTCGATGTCATATTGGTGTGCCCCTAGGAAAAGCGACCACCTCTGTAGCCGTTGTGCTGTCATTATCGGTACGCCCTTCTGAGGGTTGAAAATGGAAACAAGAGGTTGATGATCGGTTAGTAGAGTAAATTTTTGACCGTGCAGGTAGTGATTGAACTTCTTCACCCCCCACACTAGGCTGAGGGCCTCTCTGTCAATCTGAGCGTAGTTATGCTCGGCAGAAGTTAACGAGCATGACGCAAAAGCTATCGGCCTCTCTAAACCATCAAGGAATTTATGTGACAGTTTTTTCCGTGGTGGTTAAGGACATTTTTATTACCTCTGGCCACTTTGAATGTGCATCCACCGCAATTAAAAACATCGAGTCCATGAAGGGACCAGCAAAATCAATGTGCACCCTTTGACATGGAGATGAGGGCCACTCCCATGGATGTAGAGGAGCTTGTGGTGGGGCGTTTTGGACCTTCTGGCATCCTGCACAGTTCTTGGTCATCTCGTCAATTTCTCTATCGATTCCCGGCCACCACACAAACGCTCTGGCTAAGTTTTTCATTTTTACCCCACCCAGATGACCCTCATGAAGCTCATTGAGCACTCTATCCGCCAACTTAGGTGGAATTACTACTCTGGATCCACACATCAAGGTTCCTCTGCACACTGACAGCTGTTCTCTTCTTGGCGAGAAAGCTGGCAGCAGTGGTTCGCCATGTGCTGGCCATCCCTTCACCGTTAAATCATAGACCCGTGATAGTGTCGGGTCATTCCGTGTTTCCTTTTCTATGTTTGCATTCGTCACAGGGAGGCATTCGACTATGGTCGAGTGGAATAACTCCATTGGATCCACTGCAAGGTCTTCTTCTTCCACTGTCGGCAACGGTAGGCGTGACAATCCATCAGCATTCCCATGCTGTTTAGTTCCTTTGTACTCGATGTCATATTGGTGTGCCCCTAGGAAAAGGGACCACCTCTGTAGCCGTTGCGCTGTCATTATCGGTACGCCCTTCTGAGGGTTGAAAATGGAGACAAGTTGATGATCGGTTAGTAGAGTAAATTTTTGACCGTGCAGGTAGTGATTGAACTTCTTCACCCCCCACACTAGGCTGAGGGCCTCTCTGTCAATCTGGGCGTAGTTACGCTCGGCAGAAGTTAACGAGCGTGACACAAAAGCTATCGGCCTCTCTAAACCATCAAGGAATTTATGTGACAGTACCGCCCCAATGCCGTAGGGAGACGCATCACACGCCAGTCTGATCGGCAGTGCTGGGTTGTAGTGAGCCAATACTTCTCTTGAAGTGATTAAGTCCTTACTCTTCTGAAAGGCCCGCTTACAGTCATTGCTCCATTTCCATGCTACTCCCGTTCATAGCAGGGCGTTCAGTGGGTGCAGGATTGTCGACAAATTCGGCAAAAACTTTTGGTAGTAATTCACCCATCCGAGGAATGACCTCAGTTGCGACACATTTTCAGGCGCTGGGGCCTTAACAGCGCTTCAATTTTGTCAGGGGACTTATGTAACCCCTCTTCATCAATCACGTGGCCACAATACGATATCTGTTTCTTAAAAAACTCGCACTTGGGGCAGTTGGCTCATAGCCCATGTTCCCGTAGTCTAGTGAGCACCTGTTCTAGGTTGTGAAGGTGTTCACTGTCATCTTCACCTGTCACAAGGATGTCGTCCAAGTAACACTGAGTCCCCGGAATCCCTTGCAGGACTTGTTCCATCGCTCGTTGCCATATCGCCGGAGCCGATGCTACTCCGAATACCAATCGATGATACTGGTAAAGACCTTTGTGAGTGTTTATCGTGAGATACTTCCAAGAGGATTCTTCAACCTCCATCTGTAAATATTCTTGTGCTAGGTCAATTTTTGTAAAACGCTTCCCTCCAGACAGTGAGGCGAAGATGTCTTCTATCCTTGGAAGAGGATATTGTACTGTGTGAAGGACTGGGTTCACCGTCACCTTGAAATCCCCACAGATGCGAACCTTCCTTGGCTCCTCAAACTTATTGCTTAACGTTTTCTTCATGACAGGAACGATGGGTGTCGCCCACTCGCTCCAGTCGACCTTAAACAACACGCCTGCCTTCTCCAGATTCTCCAGCTCTGCCTCGACGGCTGGGCAAATTGCATATGGTACTGGTCTTGCTTTGAAAAACTTGGGAATTGCATTCTCTTCTATTTTTATCGAGGCGGTTACGCCTTTAAGAGTGCCCAGTTCTTGTTGAAATACCTCTTTGGCGTTAGCTAAGATTGTTGACAATCATCCAGGAGTGACGTCTTCATCTTTTTTACCGTCCACCGTCATTGCATGAATGGAGTGCCAATCTAACCTTATCTTCCTGATCCATTCACATCCCAATAACGGTGGTCCACCATTTTGCAGTATGTAGAGATACAATTTCCGTATTTTCTTGCCGTTGTATTCGACAGGCACCCTTATTTTTCCTCTGGGGTATACTTTTTGCCCCGTATACGTCGTCAAGACGATGGATGTCTCTCTCAAGGGTATGTGTGAGAATAGCCGCTCGTAGTCTCGTCGATTCATGATGGTTAGCGCTGATCCTGTATCCAATTCCATTTTAACTTGGGACCCTGCTATCGTGAGGGTGACCCAAATGGTTCGGTGATCCTCTTTTGCGATTACATTGTGAAGTTTGAGACAGCTTAGTCTCCTGTTCCCGGATTCACTATCGCTCATCTGGTCTTCGGAACTACTGTCCGTCATCTTTTGTACTTTCTTGTACGGTTCCTTAGTAGCCTTTTTGTTGTCGTTAGTCTTCTTCCCAGACCTGCAAACTCGTGCAATGTGTCCCATCTTTCCGCATTGCCTGCATATTTTTCCTTGGACCAGCAGTCCTTCTGGTCATGGTAAGTTCTGCCGCAGCGATAACATTTTGCAAATCCCCGTGTCATTTCGTGGGTGCCGTATTCCTGTGGCTTTTGTTGAATTTCTGCAGCTCCCCTGGCTGCTGCTTCGTACGATACTGCCACGCTGAAAGCCTTATCTAGCGTCAGCTATTTCTCTGAGAGTAACTTCTTCTGTGTTCCTTCACTCAGGAGTCCACAGACAAATTTGTCCCGTAGTGTATCTGCCAGTCCTGCTCCGAACTGGCAGTGCTTTGATAGCTTGTGTAGTTCCGTAAGGTACTCAGCATTGCTCTCATCTTTATGCTGAGTTCTCCTGTGGAATTTAAATCTTTCTGCTATCAACAGCGGTGCAGGGTTTAGGTGTTCCTGTAGGACAGCAACAATTTCATTAAAACTCTTCGCCATCGGTTTGGCTGGAGTAATCAGGTCCCGCAATAGGCCGTACGTTCTAGCGCCCATTAAGTTTAGCAATACCGATGCCTTTTTCTCATCGGCTATTTCGTTTGCCTCGCAATATACCTCGACTCTTTCCACATACGTGGTCCAGTCCTCTATTGTATTATCAAAGGCAGTGATACAGCCAGTCTTCAGCATCTTGCAAATCTAAAATGGTGCCTCCCGCGCTTTGCCTTCTTCCCCGATTTAACAAAATGGCGCCTCCCGCGCTTTGCCTTCTTCCCCGCTGATTAAGATGGCGCCTCCCGCGCTTTGCCTTCTTCCCCGCTCTTGCTAGCGCTGCTTTCCGCGGTTTCCGTTGCAACCTGCAGCTCCTCGCGGTTTCCTGCGTGTTTAATATTTCTTTTTTTTATTATTTTCCCATCGTGGAACAACCCTGTGGGACTCTTGCCTCCCTCTTCTTGGGTTTATACGCAGCCGGCTTCGTAGCACCGGCCGCGCCCTGTGTGCTCCACCCTCTCTCTCTCCTCTTCCCGACAACGCTGCTCGGCCCCGTTGCAAGCCACCCGCTCGAGTTCGCGACCGCCGCAGCCCAGGAAGGATCAGTGCACTACCTGCCACCAGCTCGATTAGCTGAAGCACCGTCGACAGGAACCAGGCCCCACTTTCGACAGCTTCTCCAGCAATCTTCAACTCCGCTAACACAGGGGCGGATGCCCACGGTCGATGCCCGTTTCTACTGCTTCTTTCTTCCTTCTGGCCTCGACCTCTGCTCACTTCGCTGCAGGAATGGATCCCAGGAGGTGGTGCAGACTGTAGGTAAGTTCGTATCTGCTCGTCACCAGTATTATGTCCATGTATGATTGAGACACGGACAGCAGGAGTTGAACAAAACAAGTCTTTACTGAAAGGAGTCAATCGGGAAACTGCAACTACAGAGGCTTACTAGCACCTTTTATACAGGGGTGGTCACTGCCGGTACTGCAGTCTGAGACCAGTTATTCTCTTAAAGGTACATACACAACAGGGTTAAAAGAACAAACTTGCTTTGGTTGTAGTTAAAGCATAGAAGCAAATGTGTCACAACGTGTCAAGGACCAAGAGACCTTTCAAAATACCCACCCACACTGATGATGTGATAACAGGTGTGTTGACTCACTAGCACAAGGGAGGCATCGGCGGGAATTCAGCATCGGCGGGAATTCAGCGGCAGCAGCGGGGCTATAAAAGTCCCAGAGACCAGGTAAGGCCTCACAGCGTCGGCGGGAATTCAGCGGCAGCAGCGGGGCTATAAAAGTCCCAGAGACGAGGTAAGGCTGCACAGTGTCGGCGGGAATTCAGCGGCAGCAGCGGGGCTATAAAAGTCCCAGAGACCAGGCAAGGCCTCACAGCGTCGGCGGGAATTCAGCGGCAGCAGCGGGGCTATAAAAGTCCCAGAGACCAGGTAAGGCCTCACAGCGTCGGCGGAAATTCAGTGGCAGCAGCGGGGCTATAAAAGGCCCCAGAGACCAGGTAAGGCCTCACAGCGTCGGCGGGAATTCAGCGGCAGCAGCGGGGCTATAAAAGGCCCCAGAGACCAGGTAAGGCGCACCAGTCTGCGAACTCGGAACTCGGAGGGAAGGAGCGAGGTAAAAAGTAATCCAAGTGTGACGTCACCAGAAAGCGGGTAAGTGACTGGTTGGTAAGTATTTCTCTCTTTTTTAAGCTTAAACTCTTTGGTTTATAGTTTCTAAGGTGCGATATTCATCTAGAATCAGGGCAGAGGGTATTTAAAAATGATATCAATAAATGTAATTAATTACATAGAATGGGAGATCAGGTGATGTGTTGCTGCTGCAATATGTGGGAGCTGGTGGACACCATTGATGCTCACGGTGATCACATTTGCAGTAAGTGTTGGCTGCTCGAGGAATTCCGGCTCTGTGTTGAAGAGCTGGAGTCCGAGCTTCAAACACTGAGACACATCAGAGAGGGGGAGAGTTACCTGGACTCTGTGCATCACGAGGTAGTCACACCAATTAGATTAATTAATTCAGATGTAGTCCGTGGCCAAGGTCAGGATGGTGTGACTAGAAGTGAGGCAGGTACGGGAATCCAGGAGGTAGTGTTGGAGGAGCTGTAGCCCTTGCTCTTGCCCAACAGGTTTGAGGCTCTTACTCCCTGTGAGGATGGGAACAAGGACTGCGGGTAGGATGAGCAACCTGGCCACAGCACCATGGAGCGGGGGGCCATTCAAGTGGGGGGAGTTAAAAGAAATGTTGTAGTGGTAGGGGGTAGTATTGTTAGGGGGATAGACAGAGTTCTTTGCAGCCGAGAGCGAGAGTCCTGAAGGCTGTGTTGCCTGCCTGGTGCCAGGGTTAAGGACATCTCCCCTGGGCTGGAGAGAAACTTGGAGTTGGAGGGGGAGGATCCAGTTGTCGTGGTCCATGTTGGTACCAACGACATAGATAGGACAAGGAAGGAGGTTCTGCTGAGGGAGTTTGAGCAGCAAGGGGCCAAAGTAAAAAGCAGAACCACAAGGGTAATAATCTCTGGATTACTACCTGAGCCACATGCAATTTTGGCTCGGGTAAATAAAATTAGAGAGTTAAATGCGTGGCTCAAAGACTGGTGCGGGAGAAATGGGTTTTGCTTCCTGGGACACTGGCATCAGTACTGGGACAGGAGAGAGCTGTTCCGTTGGGACGGACTTCACTTGGCCAGTGCTGGGACTAGAATCCTGGCGAATCGAATAACTAGGGCTGTAGAGAGGGCTTTAAACTAATTAGTGGGGGGGAGGTTTTAAGAGAGCGAAAAATAAAAATGACAGCGGAGAAGGCAATAGAGCAAGGTAGCAGTGGGGGAATTAAAAACCAGAGCATGTCAGGAAGGGACAGAATGTATAATGATAAAGGTAAAGTAGTAAAAGGGGTAAAAGCAGGAATAAATTGTCAGAAAACATATTTGAAAGTTCTTTATCTGAATGCACGCAGCATTCTTAACAAAATTGACGAGTTGACGGTGCAAATAACTACACATGGGTATGATCTGGTGGCCATTACGGAAACATGGCTGCAAGATAATCATGACTGGGAACTAAACATACAAGGGTATTTGACAATGAGGGAGGACAGACAGGAAGGAAAGGGAGGTGGGGTTGCTATGTTAATCAAGGATGGAATCACTGCAATAGTCAGAAATGATATTGGGTCAAAGGATCAGGATAGTGAAACAGTTTGGGTGGAGATAAGGAATAATAAGGGGAAAAAGTCACTCGTGGGCGTAGTCTATAGGCCTCCTAACAGTTGCAACTCTGTTGGTCGGAGTATAAATCAGGAAATAGTTGGGGCTTGTAATAAGGGAACAGCTATAATCATGGGGGATTTTAACTTTCATATTGACTTGACAAATCAAATTCGGCATGGCAGCATTGAGGAAGAGTTCATAGAGTGTATTAGAGACGGGTTCCTTGAGCAGCATGTAACTGAACCAACCAGGGGGCAGGCAATCTTAGATCTGGTCCTGTGTAATGAGACAGGATTAATAAAAAATGTCCTAGTAAAGGATCCCCTTGGAATGAGTGGCCATAATATGGTTGAATTCCAAATTCATTTTGAGGGTGAGAGAGTTGGATCTCAAACCAGCGTACTAAGCTTAAATAAAGGAGACTATGAAGGTATGAGAGTAGAATTGACTAAAGTGGACTGGGAAAACAGATTAAAGTGTAAGACGGTACAAGAGCAGTGGTCTACATTCAAGGAGATATTTCACATCTTTCAAGATAAATATATTCCACTGAGGAAAAAGGGGAGTAAAAGAAAAGACAGCCATCCGTGGCTTAGTAAAGTAATAAAGGATAGTATTCGACTGAAATCAAGGGCATATAAAGTAGCCAAATCTAGTGGGAGGATAGAAGATTGGGAAGCATTTAAAAGCCAGCAAACAATAACTAAAAGATTAATTAAGAAAGGGAAGATAGATTATGAAAGTAAACTAGCAAAAAATATAAAAACAGATAGCAAGAGTTTCTACAGCTATATAAAAAGAAAAAGGGTGGCTAAAGTGAACGTTGGTCCCTTAGAGGATGGGACCGGGAAACTAGTGGTGGGAAACGTAGAGATGGCAAAGACGCTGAACAAATATTTTAGATACATAGATACATAGAAGATAGGAGCAGGAGTAGGCCATTCGGCCCTTCGTGCCTGCTCCGCCATTCGATGAGATCATGGCTGATCCTTTAATTCAGTATCCCGTCCCCGCCTTCTCTCCGTAACCCTTAACCCCTTTTGCCCGTAGAAATATATCTAATTCCCTCTTAAATATATTTAATGAGCTGGCGTACACTGCCCTCTGTGGCAATGAGTTCCACAGGTTCACCACTCTCTGAGTGAAGAAATTCCCCCTCATCTCTGTCCTAAATGGTTTAGCCCTTATCCTTAAATTATGTCCTCTAGTTCTGTTCTCACCCGCCAAGGGAAACATTCCTTCTGCATCCAGTCTGTCTAGACCTGTCAGAATTTTATACACTTCTATGAGGTCCCCTCTCAATCTTCTAAACTCCAGTGTGTACATCCCTAAACTACATAGTCTCTCCTCATAGGTCATTCCCGCCATTCCTGGTATCAGCCTGGTGAATCGCCGCTGCACCCCCTCCATGGCAAGAACATCCTTCCTCAGATGAGGCGACCAAAACTGTACACAGTACTCGAGGTGTGGTCTCACCAGTGCCCTGTACAGCTGCAGCAAGGTATCCCTGTTCCTGTATTCTAACCCTTTTGCTATGAAGGCCAGCATACCGTTTGCCTTCTTGACCGCCTGTTGCACCTGCATGCTCGCCTTCAGTGACTGGTGTACAAGAACACCCAGGTCTCTCTGTACTTCCCCCTCTCCCAATCTATTGCCATTTAAATAATAATTTGCCCTCCCGTTCCTGCACCCAAGGTGGATAACTTCGCACTTGTCCACATTATAGTGCATCTGCCATTTATCCGCCCAATCGCCCAGTCTGTCCAAATCGCTCTGGAGCTTCCTGGTCTCTTCCTCTGAGCCCACCCCCCCTCCTAGTTTAGTGTCGTCTGCAAATTTGGAAATGCTGCATCCGACTCCCTGATCCAGGTCATTAATGTAAATTGTGAACAGCTGGGGGCCCAGGACAGATCCCTGTGGTACCCCACTTGTTACTGCCTGCCATTCAGAAAATGAGCCGTTTATTCCAACTCTCTGTTTTCTATCTGACAGCCAGTTCCCTATCCACGCCAAAACTTTCCCCTTTATCCCATGAGCCTCAATTTTCCATGCTAATCTTTTATGTGGGACCTTATCGAAGGCCTTTTGGAAGTCCAGGTACACCACATCTACTGGCTCTCCCCCATCTATTCTACCAGTTACTCCCTCAAAAAATTCCAATAGATTAGTCAAGCACGATTTACCCTTTGTAAATCCATGTTGACTCTGTCCTATCCTGTCCCCATTTGCTAAGTGCTCCGCTATTTCATCCTTAATGATGGACTCCAGCATTTTGCCCACAACTGATGTAAGGCTTACAGGTCTGTAATTACCTGCTTTTTCCCTACCCCTTTTGTATCAGTCTTTACAGTAGAGGACACTAAAAATATCCCAACACTGGACAAACAGGGGGCAATTGGATGGGAGGAGCTAAACACGATTAAAATCACTAAAGAGATGGTACTCAGTAAAATAATGGGACTTAAGGCGGATAAATCCCCCGGACCTGATGGCCTACATCCTAGGGCCTTGAGAGAAGTGGCGGTAGGGATTGTGGATGCATTGGTGGTCATTTTCCAGAACTCCCTGGACTCAGGAAAGGTCCCGGCAGATTGGAAAACTGCTAATGTAACACCCTTATTTAAGAAGGGAAGTAGACAAAAAGCTGGAAACTATAGACCAGTTAGCCTAACATGTGTGGTTGGCAAAATGTTGGAGTCCATTATTAAGGAAACAGTATCAGAGCATTTGGATAAACATAATTTAATAGGACAGAGCCAGCATGGTTTTACGAAGGGGAAGTCATGTTTGACAAATTTGCTCGAATTCTTTGAGGATGTAACATACAGGGTGGATAAAGGGGAACCAGTGGATGTAGTGTATTTGGACTTCCAAAAGGCATTTGACAAGGTTCCACACAAAAGATTACTGATCAAGATAAAAAATCACGGGATTGGGGGTAATATACTGGCATGGGTGGAAGATTGGCTATCTAACAGAAAACAAAAAGTTGGGATAAATGGTTCGTTCTCAGGCTGTCAATCAGTAACTAGTGGTGTCCCACAGGGATCAGTGCTGGGACCCCAACTCTTTACAATCTATATTAACGATTTGGAGGAAGGGACTGAGTGCAACATATCCAAGTTTGCCGACGATACAAAGATGGGAGGGAAAGCAGGGAGTGAAGAGGACGTAAAAATCCTGCAAAAGGACATAGACAGGCTAAGTGAGTGGGCAGAGAATTGGCAGATGCAATATAATGTTGGAAAGTGTGAGGTTATGCACTTTGGCAGAAAAAAATCAAAGAGCAAGTTATTATCTAAATGGAGAGAAACTGCAAAGTGCTACAGTACAAAGGGATCTGGGGGTCCTGGTACATGAAACACAAAAAGTTAGTATGCAGGTGCAGCAGGTGATCAGGAAGGCCAATGGAATTTTGGCTTTTATTGCAAGGGGGATGGAGTATAAAAACAGGGAAGTTTTGCTGCAGTTATACAGGGTATTGGTGAGGCCACACCTGGAATACTGCATGCAGTTGTGGTTTCCATATTTAAGAAAATATATACTTGCTCTCGAGGCAGTTCAGAGAAGGTTCACTCGGTTGATTCCAGAGATGAGGGGGTTGACGTATGAGGAAAGGTTGAATAGGTTGGGACTCTACTCATTGGAGTTCAGAAGAATGAGAGGCGATCTTATCGAAACAGATAAGATTGTGAGGGGGCTTGATCGGGTGGATGCGGTGAGGATGTTTCCACTGATGGGTGAGACTAGAACTAGGGGGCATAATCTTAGAATAAGGGGCTGCCCTTTCAAAACTGAGATGAGGAGAAACTTCTTCACTCAGAGGGTAGTAAATCTATGGAATTTGCTACCCCAGAGAGCTGTGGAAGCTGCAACATTAAATAAATTTAAAATGGAGATAGACATTGTCCTAGCAGATAAGGGAATTAGGGGTTACGGGGAGAGGGCAGGGAAGTGGACGTGAGTCTAGATTCAGATCAGCCATGATCCTATTGAATGGCGGAGCAGGCCCGAGGGGCCGTATGGCCTACTCCTGCTCCTATTTCTTATATTCTTATGTTCTATAAGGTTATAGAATAGATAAACTATTAATGATTGTCGCTAGACAAAGAAGCAAAACTATTGAGTAAGCTGATCATTTTGGTAACAAGATTCAGGCAGAACCTCCTGACAAGATATATGATTAAATAACCTTGTCTGGAGATATTTCTGTCCTGCTGACCTTTTGAGTATCCTTGTGCAAACTCTTACTCTGTGCAAACTGATACAATACCATTACACGTGAAAAATGGAACGCTTGCTTGTTTGAGTGTATAAATATGCTGCATTCGCTGATGTTCTTTGGAGTTGTTGGCCTAGCCTTTGACAAGGCAACACTCCCCTTGTGCTAGTAAAAAATAAACTAACAATCTGACGGTACTGCTTGTGTTTTAGAGTCTTACTCGGAGTCGAGATTTCGACAGTAAAACTTGGAGGTTCCACCGAAATCGCTTACTACCTACCGGTGAGTAAACAGACAAGAACACGATGACTCTCTAAGAACGGACCCTAACTGGCCAGTTATCAGTGGCGCTTAGTCACCAAAGGGGTTCCTCCTTGGACAGTACAGTAGTGTAGTCTGAGTGTCTCGGCGGGAGTACTGCGATCTGTTAAGACTCATTTCATGGTTGAGTTGAAATTTTTGTTATCACTTCCTCTTTCAGCTTGACAGTAAAAGGAGACAGATTTTGAAAACCTGAACCCTGAAAACAGGCTGGGCAGATTGTTGAAAGGAAGGTAAGAAGAGACGTCTGTAGAGGTCCCTGTTTCTTGAAGGAAAGAAACAATTACCCTTGAAAGAAAGGGAGAGATATCCTTGAAATAGAGGAAAAGTAAAAAGGGACGCTTGTCCTTGAAAGATAGGACTTATCCTTGAAAGACAGGATTTTAAAGTAATAAGTTTTACTGTTAAGGACTCAGTCTGTAGGGGCGTACAACGCAGACTGAGAATTGACTATTTGTTTAGTTAGAGTATAAGAATTATGATCTGTATACCCCTCTGGGTTTTTGCAATTTTTGTCATCTCTGTAATATTTTTTAGCTTTGTATTATTGTGCTACTATTGTCTGTGAGCTCTTGGAAAGACATAACAGTGGGTTCAACAGGGGAGGTTGTGTCTTAGGAACACTTAAATTGGTAGAGAGCAAAAAGTGATCGGGGGATCGTCAATCCGTTTTCAGCAGTATATCCCACACACCCAGACTGAGCCCGAATTAAGAGCCAAATTGGGTCAAGTGACAGCCAGGTGAAGTGGGCATAGAGAACTCGGTTGGAACGGAGGGATTGTGATACCAATTACTTGTGATAACCTCAACCAATAAAAATGGGAGCCAGAGCAAGTAAAATACCAGAAAAAGGCACACCTGCCTGTTACATGCTCCAGAATTGTGGTCAGACATCAATAGATGACTTACCCAAATGGGTAAAATGGACCAAAAAGGGGAAAAGGCCATTCCCACCGGATGGTACATTTAATCTAGACCAAATAACGTGTCTCGAGGGGTGTCTCTTTGAAAGGGACCCAGGGAGCAGTGGTTGAAAGAAAGTCAAAACTGGCAATTACAACAAAATGGGGGACAAGGTAATGAATTTACCCAGGGAAACGGTTCTACCCAAGCGCAGGCTCACACCCGCCCTCAAGCAAATTTTTCAGTCCACAACCCATGGGGAGCACAAAATGCTACCCAGAATCAAAGTGGACAAAGTTTAAATTTACCCTATTCAACATGACGCCTGGGACCTGACCCGCAGATTGCCCAAAAGCAATTACCCCTAGTACGATTGCCTGCAGTTTCAACCAATACGACAGAAGAGCCCACCTTAATAATAAATATGGAGGGAAAATAAATTCCTTTTCTGGTAGATACGGGAGCCACCAATTCAGTGTTTACAAAACAATATACAGAAGGAATTCCGTGTACAGGCAGTAGTGCCAGTTGCGTAGGATTGTCAGGAGTCACTCAGACCATGACTTGGTCAGAACCCCTCAATGTGCAAGTAGATAATTACAGGAATCAACATACCTTTTTACTGTCTCAAGAAGTACCAGTGAATTTATTGGGAAGAGACTTATTATGCAAAATGAAGGCAATGATTGTTTGCTCTGAAAAAGGACCTGAAGTCCATGTTCCCATAGACAGATGTGGTATGTACCCACTACAGATCAAATTGTCCCCGGTCCTATACGCATGGCAGATTTGTGAAGATGGTCTTAGCAAAACATTGTCAACTATTATAGGCTCCCTCCAATTTGTCCTTAGATCGGTGTCCGAATACCAGAAGGAATTGCATTTGGGCCATTGGCATACAGAGCTCCACTGCACAGTCTTTTATGATGAGACAGGAATGGACAAATACCACAAAAGATATTATAAGCCCGTTCCGCCACACAGATATTTGCTGAAAATTCAGAAAATTTTAATTGGTCCCGAAGGCATAGCCGCCACTGTTCTTTTACCCATGGAAGCATGGGACCTGTTTGAAGAAAAAGACAGCAAACCACATTGCCCCCTAGTGGTGGCACAAGGACATGCACCAAGGGACTTGGGACCAATGGTTAAAAGAATGGGAGGACTAGGAATAGAAAAAAAGTGGCAAGTGCCTCAGGGTACCTTGTTCCAGTATGAAGAAAAGCAGGGATATGGGGTGGAGTTGCAGACAAGCCTGCTGTTCGAAGGCAAATTTGAGGCAAGGGGGTTGGACATCCATAACTTCCCGCTCCTACCAGAAGTAGAGAAACTTCTGAGTCAAATCCCCAAGCAAGTAGGGTCTAGTCACCCCAATGAGGTTGGAAAGATGTTAATTGCACAACCCTACAAGGTTACCCTCAATCCTGCAGTCCCACTCCCAAGAAAGGCACAATATCCTCTCTCCCAAGCAGCAGAACAAGGCATTGAACCAGTAATCAAGTCCTTACTTAACCAGGGCATTATAATACCAACAAGAAGTCCCTGCAACACCCCTATCCTCCCGGTCCAGAAAGCCAATTGTAGTGTATGTACTTTGCAGAAGGAACTATATTCTGCAGCCCCTGTATACTGCAGTACCAGTAGTGACCACCCCTGTATATAAGCCTGCGTAGAAACTTTTGCATAGTAGTTCCAGTTTGTCTCCACTCAGTAAAGACCTGTTGTAACCAACTCCTGCAGTCCATGTCTCAATTACACACGGACATAATACTGGCGATGAGCAGATCCGAACTTACCTACAGTTCTGCACCATCTCATGGGGATCCATCCCTGAAGCGAAGCTGTTAGAGGTCGAGGCCAGAAGGAAGAAAGAAAAAACAAACAAACAGAAGAAACGGGCGTCGACCGTGGGCAACCGCCTCTGATTCATCAGAGTTGAAGATTTGCAGGAGAGGCTGTCGAGAGCGGGGCTTGATTATCCTGTCTATTGTGTTCCAGCTAATCGGGCTGGTGGCAGGTAGTACACTGATCCTTCCTGGGCTGCGGCAGGCTAGAGCTCGATCGGGTGACTTTTCAACGGGGCCGAGCAGCGTTGTTGGGAAGAGGAGAGAGAGAGAGAGAGAGGGTGGAGCACACAGGGCGCGGCCGGTGCTACGAAGCCGGGCAGCGTACAGACCCGAGAAGAGGGAGGAAAGTGTCCCGTAGGGTTGCTCTGACGATGGGAAAATAAAAGAAATTAGAAGCGCAGAAAGCCGCGAGGAGCTGCAGTTTGCCACGGGATCCGCGGAGAGCGGCATTAGCAGCAGCGCGGGGGGGAAGTGCGCGAAGACCATAGGGCGTCGCCATCAAGGCATAAAACACCAGCAACAGTGCTAGCAGCAGCGGAGAAGACGGAAAGCGTGGGAGGCGCCATCTTAATCCAGCGGGGAAGAAGGCAAAGCGCGGGAGGCGACATTTTGTTAAATCGGGGAAGAAGGCAAAGCGCGGGAGGCGCAATCTTAGATTTCCAAGATGCCGAAGACTGGCAATATCACTGCCTTCGATAATGCAATAGAAGACTGGACCACGTATGTGGAAAGAGGCGAAGTATATTGCAAGGCAAATGAAGTAGCCGATGAGAAAAAGGCATCGGTACTACTAAACTTAATGGGCGCAAGAACGTACAGCCTATTGCGGAACCTGATCACTCCAGCCAAACCGATGGCGAAGAGTTTTAACGAAATTGTTGATATCCTACAGGAACACCTAAATCCTACACCGCTGCTGATAGCAGAAAGATTTAAATTCCACAGGAGAAATCAGCATAAAGATGAGAGCAATGCTGATTACCTTACGGAACTACGCAAGCTATCAAAGCACTGCCAGTTCAGAGCAGGGCTGGCAGATACTCTACGGGACAAATTTGTCTGTGGACTCCTGAGTGAAGGAACCCAGAAGAGGTTACTCTCAGAGAAAGAGCTGACGCTAGATAAGGCTTTCAGCGTGGCAGTATCATATGAAGCAGCAGCAAGGGGAGCTGCGGAAATACAGCAAAAGCCACAGGAATACGGCACCCATGAAATGACATGGGGATTTGAAAAATGTTATCGCTGCGGCAGAACAACCCATGACCAAAAGGACTGCTGGTCCAAGGACAAAATATGGAGGCAATGCGGAAAGATGGGACACATTGCACGAGTTTGCAGGTCTGGGAAGAAGACCAACAACAACAAAAAGGCTACTAAGGAACAGTACAGGAAAGTACAAAAGATGACATACAGTAGTTCCGAAGACCAGAAGAGCGATAGTGAATCCGGGAACAAGAGACTAAGCTGTCTCAAACTTCACAACGTAATCACAAAAGAGGATCACCGAACCATGTGGGTCACCCTCACGATAGCAGGGTCCCAAGTCAAAATGGAATTGGATACAGGATCAGCCCTGACCATCATGAATTGACAAGACTACGAGCGGCTATTCTCACACATACCCTTGAAAGAGACATCCATTGTCTTGAAGACGTATACGGGGCAGAAAGTATACCCCAGAGGGAAAATAAGGGTGCCTGTCGAATACAACGGCAAGGAAATGCAGAAATTGTATCTGTACATACTGCAAGATGGTGGACCACCGTTATTGGGACGTGAATGGATCAGAAAGATAAGTTTAGACTGGCACTCCATTCAGGCACTGACGGTGGCTGGTAAAAAGGATGACGACGTCACACCTGGATGATTGTCAAAAATCTTAGCTAACGCCAAAGAGGTATTTCAACAAGAACTGGGAACTCTTAAAGGCGTAACCGCCTTGATAAAAATAGAAGAGAATGCAATTCCCAAGTTTTTCAAAGCAAGACCGGTACCGTATGCAATTCGCCCAGCCATCGAGGCAGAGCTGGAGAATCTGGAGAATGCAGGCGTGTCATCTAAGGTAGACTGGAGCGAGTGGGCGACACCCATCATTCCTGTCATGAAGAAAACGTTAAACAATAAGTCTGAGGAGCCAAGGAAGGTTCGCATCTGTGGGGACTTCAAGGTGACGGTGAACCCAGTCCTTCATACAGTACAATATCCTCTCCCGAGGATAGAAGATATTTTCGCCTCACTATCTGGAGGGAAGCCTTTTACAAAAATTGACCTAGCACAAGCATATTTGCAGATGGAGGTTAAAGAATCCTCCAGGAAGTATCTCACGATAAACACTCACAGAGGTCTTTACCAGTATAATCGACTGGTATTCGGAGTAGCATCAGCTCCGGCGATATGGCAAAGAGCGATGGAACAAGTCCTGCAAGGGATTCCGGGGACTCAGTGTTACTTGGACGACATCCTAGTGACAGGTGAAAATGACAGTGAACACCTTGCCAACCTAGAGCAGGTGCTCACTAGACTAAGAGAACATGGGCTACGAGCCAATCGCCCCAAGTGCGAGTTTTTTAAGAAACAGATATCGTATTGTGGCCACGTGATTGATGAAGAGGGGTTACATAAGTCCCCTGACAAAATTGAAGCGGTAGTTAAGGCTCCAGCGCCTGAAAATGTGTCGCAACTGAGGTCATTCCTCGGACTGGTGAATTACTACCATAAGTTTTTGCCAAATTTGTCCACAATTCTGCACCCACTGAACGCCCTACTGCAAACTGGAGTAGCATGGAAATGGAATGATGAATGTAAGCGGGCCTTTCAGAAGAGTAAAGACCTAATCACTTCAAGAGAAGTATTGGCTCACTACAACACATCACTACCGATAAGACTGGCGTGTGATGCGTCTCCCTACGGCATTGGAGCGGTACTGTCACATAAATTCCTTGATGGTTCAGAGAGGCCGATAGCTTTTGCGTCACGCTCGTTAACTTCAGCCGAGTGTAACTACGCCCAGATTGACAGAGAGGCCCTCAGCCTAGTGTGGGGGGTGAAGATGTTCAATCACTACCTGCGCGGTCAGAAATTTACTCCACTAACTGATCATCAACCTCTTGTCTCCATTTTCAACCCTCAGAAGGGCGTCCCGATAATGACAGCACAACGGCTACAGAGGTGGTCCCTTTTCCTAGGGGCACACCAATATGACATCGAGTACAAAGGAACTAAACAGCATGGGAATGCTGATGGATTGTCACGCCTACCATTGCCGACGGTGGAAGAAGAAGACCTTGCAGTGGATCCAATGGAGTTATTCCACTCGACCATAGTCGAATGTCTCCCTGTGACGAATGCAAACATAGAAAAGGAAACACGAAATGACCCGACACTCTCCTGGGTCTATGATTTAACGGTGAAGGGATGGCCAGCACATGGCAAACCACTGTTGCCAGCATTCTCGCCGAGAAGAGAACAGCTGTCAGTGTGCAGAGGAACCTTGATGTGTGGATCCAGAGTAGTAATTCCACCCAAATTGAAGGATAGAGTGCTCAATGAGCTTCATGAGGGTCATCTGGGAGGGGTAAAAATGAAGAACTTAGCCAGAGCGTTTGTGTGGTGGCCGGGAATCGATAGAGAAATCGAAGAGATGACCAAGAGCTGTACAGGATGCCAGAAGGTCCAAAACGCCCCACCACAAGCCCCTCTACATCCATGGGAGTGGCCCTCATCTCCATGGCAAAGGGTGCACATTGATTTTGCTGGTCCATTTATGGACTCGATGTTTTTAATTGCGGTGGATGCCATTCAAAGTGGCCAGATGTAATAAAAATGTCCTCAACCACCACAGAAAAAACTATCACAGTCTTGCGAACCATATTCGCCAGAAATGGGCTGCCTGAACAGACTTGCTCCGACAATGGACCACAGTTTGTGTCTGAAGAGTTCCGGAGGTTCTTAAAGAACAATGGTGTTAAGCATTACACATCCGCCCCATATCATCCAGCCACCAATGGATTGGCTGAGAGGTTCGTTCAAACATTCAAGAAGGCTATCAGGGCAATGTGTAATGAAGACATACCCCTACAACACAAGGTGGATAACTTCTTGTTTGCCTACCGGAATGCGACACATGCGGTTACCAACCAAACTCCAGCCATGATGTTCTTCAATCGAAGACTACGATGCCGCTTGGATTTGGTTAAGCCAAACATCAGAAGAGATGTGGAGAACAGGCAGTTTCAGAATATGAATGAAAGGCCCACCAGGAGTTTTAAGATAGGTCAACCAGTTTTGGCCCGGGACTACCGCACTGAGAAATGACAGCCAGGAACAATCTGCACGTGGCAAGGACCCCTAATGTATACCATGGATGTTGGAGAGAGCATTGTAAGACACCATGCTGACCAGATTCTAGAGTCACTGGAAAACGTCAATTCCACACCACGATCCGATACACCTGGTGATGAAACCGAAGTACCAATTGCATCTACCTTAGAATCGGTGATATTGGAAGCAGACGAACCAAATAACGACGTTGATCCCGAGTCAACATTGCCAGAAGAACCTGATACCCCAAAGAGGCGTTATCCAGACAGAATCAGGAAGCCTCCTCAAAGACGGAACTTATAATTGCTTAACTTCAGCTAATGTATCTCGCAACTGTAATTGTAAATATGTTATTTAATTATTAATCGAATGTTATGTACTGTTTAGCTAAAAGGGGAGGAATTGTAGTGTATGTACTTTGCAGAAGGAACTATATTCTGCAGCCCCTATATACTGCAGTACCAGTTGTGACTACCCCTGTATATAAGCCTGCGTAGTAACTTTTGCATAGTAGTTCCAGTTTGTCTCCACTCAGTAAAGACCTGTTGTAACCAACTCCTGCAGTCCGTGTCTCAATTACACACAGACATAATACCAATAGTGATAAATGGCAGCTTGTACAGGACCTTCGAGCAGTGAATGAGTCCATTTCAGCGGCCCAGCGCCTATTTCAGTACCCAATTGGACCCAGTAGCCAGAGGTCTGCCGGGATGCCTGCCCGCACTCGCCGCCGCTTACTATGCTGTACAACAAGCACAAACTGTGACTCTAAATCATCATACAGTACTACATGTCCCACACTCTGTCAAGGTGCTGTTAAACAAATGCGCCACTTAGCACCTAACATCAGCACGTACCATTAGGTACGAGGTAGAATTACTGTCCAATTCAAACTTGACCATAAAGCGATGCGCAACCCTAAATCCAGCTAAGCTCCTCCCGACAATTGAGGATGGCACACACCACTGCTGTGAGACGGTAACCCAGCTGGTCACCAAACCCCGAGTGGACTTAAGTGAAACACAGCTAGAAAATCCAGATTTAATATATTTACATAGAAACATAGAAGATAGGAGCAGGAGTAGGCCATTCGGCCCTTCGAGCCTGCTCTGCCATTCAATGAGATCATGGCTGATCATCCAAATTCAGTACCCTGTCCCTGCCTTCTCCCCATATCCCTTGATCCCTTTAGTCTTAAGAAATATATCCAACTCTTTCTTGAATATATTTAATGAACTGGCCTCCACCGCCCTCTGTGGCAGAGAATTCCACAGGTTCACCACTCTCTGGGTGAAGAAATTCCTCCTCATTTCAGTCCTAAATGGCTTACCCCTTATCCTTAGACTATGAACCCTGGTTCTGGACTCCCCGGCCATCAGAAACATCCTTCCTGCATCTAGTCTGTCCCGGCCTGACAGAATTTTATAGGTTTCGATGAGATCCCCTCTCAATCTTCTAAACTCCAGTGAGTATAAGCCCAATCGACACAATCTCTCCTCATACGTCATTCCTGCCATCCCAGGTATCAGCCTGGTGAATCTTCGCTGCACTCCTTCCATGGCAAGAACGTCCTTCCTCAGGTAAGGCGACCAAAACTGCACACAATACTCAAGGTGCGGTCTCACCAAGGCCCTGTACAACTGTAGCAAGATATCTTTGTTCCTGTACTCGAACCCTCTTGCTATGAAGGCCAACATACCATTTGCCTTCTTAACCGCCTGCTGCACCTGCATGCTTACCTTCAGCGACTGGTGCACAAGAACACCCAGGTCTCTTTGCTCTTCCCCTTCTCCCAATCTATTGCCATTCAAATAATATTCTGCCTTCCTGTTTTTGCCACCAAAGTGGATAACCTCACATTTATCCACATTATAGTGCATTTGCCATGTTTCTGCCCAATCACCCAACCTGTCCAAATCGTACTGGAGTTTCACGACATCCTCCTCACAGCTTACCCTCCCACCCAACTTTGTGTCGTCTGCAAATTTGGAGATATTATATCCAATTCCCTCGTCCAGATCATTAATATATATTGTGAACAGCTGGCTCAGCCCTCCGAGATGACAAAGGTACTTCCTGCACTGGCTACGCCATCACGACGAACAATTCAACTGTAGAGGTGATGTCATTACCAAACTCCTTTTCAGCACAACAAGCAGAACTGTTCGCGCTCACAAGAGCATGTATCTTGGCCACAGACAAAACTGTTAATATTTATACAGATTCAAGGTATACCTTTGGATTTGCCCATGATTATGGACAGATCTGGAAATTTAGGGGTTACTTGACCTCCGCAGGCTCAACGATCAAGAATGCAGAACAAGTTGACAATCTTTTACGTGCTGTCCAGTGTCCACGTAAAATTGCTATTATTAAATGTCAAGCACGCACAGGCAATCAGGACCAAATTGCATTGGGCAATGACAGGGCTGACAGGGCTGCAAAAGGTGCTGCTTTGTCAGATACAGGTTCCCAGGTGTCAGCCTATGTTCTTAAAAACACAAAACCCATTGATTTGCCGCCCACATTGGATGATGTATTGGCCTTTCAGTCACAGGCCAGTACTGAGGAGGTGTTAGCCTGGGCACAAGATCAATGTGATAAAACACCTGAGGGAGTGTGGGTTCACCATGACGGCCGCGTGGTGGCACCCAGATCTTTGCTCCCATGGATTGCCCGCTGTGTTCATACTTTCACTCATGCGGGCAAAGGGGGGATGGCAGACTATATCGCACAGACATGGTACGCACTGGGTATTTCGGCAATTGCAAAACAAATTAATGAAAAGTGTACTACCTGTCAGACGACGAATCCAGGAAAAATGGAGAAAGTACAGTCTGCCTCCCACCCAAATCCAACAGGACCTTTTGTGAATTTGCAAATAGATTTTATTGAATTACCCGCATGTATGGGTTTTAAGTATGTATTGGTTATTATAGATGTGTTTTCTAAATGGGTTGAAGCTTTTCCATGTAAAAAGAATGACGCTGTTACTGTCGCTAAACATTTGTTAAAGGAAATTGTACCACGATTTGGTATACCTGTACAACTCTCGAGTGACAATGGGTCACATTTTACTGGGACAATTATGCGAGCGATGTGTAAGGCTTTGCAAATCAATCAGCATTTTCACTGCATCTACCATCCACAGTCAGCTGGGCTGGTGGAGCGATATAATGGAATGTTGAAAAATAAGTTAGCTAAGCTATGTGATGAGACTGGACTCAAATGGGTCGAACTGTTACCCCTAGCATTGATGGTAATGCGGTCAGCAACAAATAGAACAACAGGATTATCACCACATGAAATCATCATGGGACGTCCCCAACGATTGCCTTTTTCCGCACCGTTTACTGCTAAACAAATGGACATTCACAAAATGGAAGAAAATATGCTAAACTATTGCATTGCTCTAACAAAATGTATTTGTAGTTTCCATTCGCAGGTAAAAGAAGCCCAAGTTGACCCTGCCGAAGGAAGATGCCATAGCTTGGAGCCCGGCGAGTTTGTCTACGTAAAGGTGTTCAAGAGAAAGAGTAACCTTCACCCAAGATTTGAGGGTCCGTTCCAGATCCTGTTAACCACCAACACTGCTGTAAAGGTGAAAGAGAGACCAACATGGATCCACGCCTCGCACTGCAAAAGAGCCCCAGAACCTGAGGAAGAGGAATCGCCAACCCCATCTGTAAATGGAAATGGACATTAGGACTATGTTTCCTTGTGACACTTATAATACCTGTAATGCCCGAATTGCATGTAAACACCTTTTTGTATATGTCTTACACTTATGTTAGGGGAACTAATGCCTCCAGTTGTTGGGAATGCACACAGGTGCCCATCCATACGAAGGGAGGAATTCCATTAAGACCTATCCCCTTTAATTCCAATGAAATGGCATATTGGCTGTTTCAACAAAATGGGACTAAGAATGGAATAAGGGATGGACAAGATACCAGCGGAGGAACTTATAAGGTTCAGATGGATGGATTGGCTGAGAAATATAAAATTGAAACTAGATGTAGCCTTACATGCCTTTCAGAAAAGGCAGAAGCCATGGAGTTAGAAAGGCTCTGAAAAATCCAGATCTGATTAGATTATTGTCCTAGTTAGGACAAAAGGGGGGAATGTGGAAATTGACGTTATACTTAGCATGCTGGGTAGAATAAAATGGCCAAGTAAAAATAAGCTATCAAGGGGTTAAAAGAACAAACTTGCTTAGGTTGTAGTTAAAGCATAGAAGCAAATGTGTCACAACGTGTCTAGGACCAAGAGACCTTTCAAAATACCCACCCACATTGATGATGTGATAACAGCTGTATTGACTCACTAGCACAAGGGAGGCATAAGGCTATAGAATAGATAAACTATTAATGATTGTTGCTAGACAAAGAAGCAAAACTATTGAGTAAGCTGATCATTTTGGTAACAAGATTCAGACATGAGTAAGCTGATCATTTTGGTAACAAGATTCAGACAGAACCTCCTGACAAGATATATGATTAAATAACCTTGTCTGGAGATATTTCTGTCCTGCTGACCTTTTGATTATCCTTGTGCAAACTCTTATTCTGTGCAAACTGATACAATACCATTACACGTGATATATGGAACACTTGCTTGTTTGAGTGTATAAATATGCTGCATTCGCTGATGTTCTTTGGAGTTGTTGGCCTAGCCTTTGACAAGGCAACACTCCCCTTGTGCAAGTAAAAAATAAACTAACAATCTGACGGTACTGCTTGTGTTTTAGAGTCTTACTCGGAGTCGAGATTTCGACAGTGCTGCTGATGATCATCCTCCTCATCTTCCTCCTGCTCTTCCTCCTCCTCCTCTGGTGGTGCTCCAATGCCTGGTGGCATTGGCTGGATCCTGAGGATTGCAAGGTTATGCAGCATGCAGCACACAACAACGAAGTGGGAGACTCGCTCAGGCGAGTACTGAAGGGCTCCTCCAGAATGGTCCAGACAGCGGAACCGTTGCTTGAGCACGCCGATTGTGTGCTCAACGATGTTCCTGGTAGCTTGATGGCTCTCGTTGTATCGCAGCTCAGCAGGGGTGTTGGGCATACAGAGCGGTGTCATCAGCCAGGTGCACAGAGGACAACACTTGTCCCCGAGAAGCCAACCACGTGGGTGATGCGGTGCCTAGAAAAGGTCTGTCACAGAAGTCTGGTGCAGGATGAAGGCATCGTGGCTGCTGCCAGGAAAGTGGGCATTGACAGCGAATATCAGCTGTCTGTGGTCACAGACCAACTGCATGTTTAAGGAATGGAAGCCCTTTCGGTTGCGGAAATCCTCGGCATTCTCTTGCGGCGCACGCAAAGCCACATGCGTGCAGTCAATGGTGCCCTGCATCATGGGGAAGCCCGCTATCATCGCAAAGCCCATTGCGCATTCATGCTGCTTGTCCGGGGTCATGGGGAAAGAGATGCACTCTCGTCTCCTTTTAAAGAGGGCATTTGTGACCTGACGGATGCAGCAATGCACCGCAAACTGGGAGATATTGGCGATGTACCCAGTAGCTGATTGAAATGAGCCGGTGGCATAAAAGTTGAGAGCCACTGTTATCTTCACTGCCACCGACAGAGACATCCTGCTCCTCAGTTGAGGCTGCAGATCTGGCTGAAGCAGATGGCAGAGCTCAATGACCACCTCCTTGCTGAAGCGCAGCCTTCGCAAACACTGCTCCTCAGACATATTAATGTAGGAGAACTGTTGGTGAAAAACCCTGGGAGGGTAAGGTCTCCTGTACAGAGACCTGTTGGCCCTCCTCCATCTGGCCATGATTGCCACTCTCTTACTGCATCTCTGTGCCCTCCGAATGTGATGGAGAAGGATGACATCCCCATCCATTGCAGCCCCCATAGTATCTAGGCAATCAAAGCTACGAATGTCAAAAAACAATGTACCTGCAAAGTTATGGTCAGAAGCCAAAACTACCTCAGACAGCAGTGACTCAATGCAGAAGTCTCTCTTTCTCTCTTTGTCTCTCTCAAAATCTCTCCCTCTCTCAGAACGCGTGGTGCAAATGTAGAAATTATAGGGGATGGGGGGTATAGTGGGGTTATTGTCTCTGGCCAGTCAGAAGTATCTGAGCTGCTCCAGAGCCCCGTGTGGTTTCGAATTGCTCCCCTTTTCTGGTTCTGACCACCGGACTTATTCAGTAGTGATGTAGACAAAACGAGACTCGTGGTTGGGTGCAAAGAAGGCCAGTATTTATTGAGATAAAAAGAAACAAATTGAAAATAATCAATAGAGCATACCTATGCTTAATACAGCACTTTTACTTAATACAGTACACCTTTGCTTATTACAGCACACCTTTTGCTTAGTACAGCAGACTTTTACTTACTACAGCACACTTTTACTCAATACAGCACTCTTTTGCTTACTACAGCACACCTTTGCTTAGTACAGCGCTCTATTGCTTAATACAGCACACATTTACTTAATGCAGCATACCTTTGCTTAATACAGCACACCTTTGTTTAGTACAGCACTCTATTGCTTAATGCAGCAGACTTTTACTTAATGCAGCACACTTTAACTTAATAGGAGAGGAGAAAATGGACACATCGAGGGAAAATTGACTAAAATTACAATTTAACAAAATTCCCCTTAACTCCCACCCCTAATACCTATCTAGGTTGCCTTGTAATGGGCCAGAAAAATCTATGCTCACCAGTGAATGCCTGCTCCGTGCCCTTGCGGTCTTAGATTCTTCACCGCCCCGAAGTAGAGATACCCCAGTATTAAAAGTAACTGCTGGTATTCCACTTCTTTGGGCGGGCTGTTGAGTTGTTCTTCTTGCAGGCAGAGCACGGAGGTGAGGCGGCAGAGAGAGAGAGATGGCTTCCTGAGAGGCTATTTTTATACCCCATTCGGAGCCGTAATCTTCGCGCCCAAATCCGGATGTATCTGGGCTATACAAAAGGGGTCGAACTGTCCCCATTGACTGCAATGGGTTTGAATGTATTACCCCATTCATTTGACTGGTATTCGCTCAGTTTAAATGTCTTACTGAATTTCAGTCAACAGCACTCAAATGGTTTGTAAACAAACCCATTGTGCTGTGGTCAGTACAACCGCAATTGATTGACAGCTTTAAGTACATAAGCCTTTGTGTCAACATTGTAGAGAGTTCTGTAAACAAACATCCATTGTCCTGTGGGTGAAATTTCCTAAACTGCTGTTAATTGACAGTTTTAAGTACTTCATGCATTCACACAGGCTGGTGATTTCAAGTCCTTTTGTCAGCCCATGCTTGAAGAGATACAGGCAGACTGTCTTTTGTCTTCTGCCACGAGGTCTGACAGCCATTTTGATACCCTAGGTTTTAAGGTATATTCCGCCCAGGTTTTCTTTATTCAAAAAAATAATCTTCGGGGCTGTGGAAATTTTCGAAATTCTTGTGAAACCTTACAGTCCCTGTTCTGGACCAATGGGCATTTTACATGCAGTGAACATTTTATGTGTGCAGATAGCACCCTCTGGTGGTGGTTATTGTGTTAACAGTTTGTATGCTGGAAAGGTCATCTGATCTTTCTTCCTGTGTGAGGTCATTTGACCTTTGTTCCTTTCTTCCTGTGTAACACAGGAAGTAGAATTCCAGGAAGAACCTGGCAGTAATGGAGGATTCCATAAGGGTTTTACAATCCAATGTAATCTGATTTCATATGTTAGGCCAAGCGCAATATCTGTGAGTATCTTTGTTCCTTAGCATAATAGCAACGTTGTCAGAGTAATATTTTGATAATACTATGTTTATAAAAGGTTAATATTTGATAGTTATAGAAGTTAGTCCAAATGTTAGTTAGTTATACAATTAGTCTATCCTACTGTTGTAAATATGTAATATCGAATGTATAGTACTCAGTTTATGTGCAAAACATACTTTATCTTTGTTTACAGTTTCACAAATTTGTTCAAGTAAAGATTCAAAACAGCAACCGGCTTCACGAAGAATTATTTTTGAATAAGTGTTTAACTTGCTGGATAACTAGATAGGAGCACGTCTAGCGCGGCCAGTACAGTGAAAAGATAGCAATACGGCTAGCTGTGAAGAGCGGAGCAGGAGGAACCCAGAGTAAGCCTTAACCTCGTAGAGCACATCTATCTCACATCAACATGTCAGAAGATAATAACGAAAGTGCTTTGCAGCAAGTAGAAGACCTTAAACAGGCAGACGAAACTGTAGAACGTGACAATCGGTCTATAAGCTCCGGTTACTACAGATCGCAAGTTGGTTCACGGTCATCGGGTGGTTCTAGAGTAAGCATAGACATCGCCAAAGCACAGGCTAAGCTAGTAGCAGCTCAAGCCAGAGCTGTGCATGCGGACAGTGAAATAGAAATAAAAGTAAGACAGGCCCGTCTCCAAGCTGGATAACTAGATAGGAGCACGTCTAGCGCGGCCAGTACAGTCCCCCATCGGATACTAAAACTTGCTTGTAGTATCCTGTCCAAAGCTGAGCAATAATTTCTGACCCCCCACAAACAACCTTCCCTTATACTTATCTAATATCTATCTTTGATCCCCCGACACCTCCATCTCCCCTACCCAGAGAGAATCGCAGTACACGGTAGGCATCTATCGACAGAAAAACAAGATTAGTTACAATAATTCAAACACAGAGGGGGTCAAATGCCCCTGCACCACTGAGTATTCACAATAATTCAAGCATGGAGGGGGCTCAATGCCCCTGCACCACTTGTGACATAGTTTTAACACGATACAACATCTTCAATGGGGTTACCACCAAGCCAAAACATATCTGTTAAAAATACAAATGGAAGAAAACGAGCTTCCCTTTTTTTTAAATGCAATTGCCTGACACTTTAATAAATGGCACCATCCTTCAGCCATAAATGTTTTTCAAACTTTCATAATCTACAAACACAACAATTCATAGGCCTATGCAATTTGTTCAATTAACTCTAAACAAGTAGTACAATCTCACAGTTAGGAACTAAATTCGCACATTATTTCCTTTGGAGTTGGGCCTAGTACATAATATAAAATATAAAATAATTAACAAGCTTTTGTAAACTCTTAATCTTAATCTGGGTTTCCAATAACAGTTTAAACGCTGTGGGCATCTGCCTCCTGCAGACCCCTCTCTTCGTGGACTAGGGGTGCTCCTTTCCTCGAGCATCCAAAGACACGATGGTCCTCTGTACCTTCCAGAACTCTGAAAAAGACGTTAAAAAAAGAACATCTTGCCAGGTCCCCTGGCTCGGGGGAGTGTGATCGGGTCCCGTGACCTTGGCTCACATAATACAACGCTCTGGAATGGTACCATACTTAAAACTTATACTCTAATAATTAACACTACCGAATTGCAATATAAAATTTAAATTAACACGTTCTAACTTAATCCTTTATACACATTATTTGAACAAATCTATATACAAGCGCCGCCCATCTCTGGGTGGCCAGCCTAATCCCTGTTTGGGCTGCCACAGGCTGCTCCCTGCGGCGTGGCTGGACTGATCCCAACTTCTTGTCCCTCGCAGCTTATGGCTGCTGGTTGGGGACTTCTGTCTTTTGGCTTCTCCCTGACTCGGGAGGCTGCCCTATTCCACTGGAAAGCTGGTGACCATACTTTCATGGGCTGGGGTACCCAAAGAGACCTCCGAGGGAGTGTCGCTGGTGGGGCTACCCTGGCGAGCAGGCCCTTAGCTCGGGTCACACTCCTTGCTGGCTGGGGACCTTCTCCTTCGGGTCCCTCCCTACCCAAACCTGGGCTGGGGAAAGGCAATCCCTTGCCACCGGCTGCCGGTGGCTGACAGCCTTCCCCTTCAGGTCTGAAACCTGGTTCAGGCTCCTCCCTGGAGTCCCACAAGAGAGGGGGAATCGCTCGGGCCAAGTGCTGGGGAACTTCTCCTCTCATGCACGTGACTGCGCCTGCGTGTGCAGTCTGTGTGTGTGTACACGCTGCAGGCTGAGGATTTCTGACCTCAGGTACAATCCCAGCTGCCTGTTTCCTTGCCCCTGGCTCAAACAACCTGCATTGTTTAATATAACTGGCAGCCTGCCAGTAACCCTGTTCTAAATCCTTTTCCCTTACCAGGGCGGCCTTAAAGGCGGAATCTTAAGGGGCTTGGACCTACTTTTGGTCTGGGGCCAAAGCTATCCCCTGTGTGCCTCCCTTGTCCTGGATTGCTGCCACCGGGCCTGCTCTACAGGGGTCCCAGAATTCTCCTTCTCTGTCCCCCTGCTTAAAAAACTTACAATGGCCATGAATGGCTCCTCCCCTAACACAAGCCACAGCACCTGCCTGTGCAGCCTGTGAGCTTGTACCCACTGCGGGCTGAGGATTTCTGACCTCAGGTTCACTCCCAGCTGCCTGTTTCCCTGTGGGTCCTATTAAGCTAAATGGGACCTTGTTAGACTGGGGTGAATTGGTCAGGTCTTCCGAGTGGACCACCGTTCTGGAAGTTCCAATGTCCACCGAATATCTCCCCTGCACTGTCTTCACCCCCATCTTAACATAGGGCCTGCTCCCCTCAGCATTTTCGCGGGGACACAGGTCAACAGGCTGCACTGGCTCTAGTCATTGCTGGGAGTGGGATGGGGCAGACAGGGTCAAAGCACCGGTGGTGGCTGCTACTCTCCCCTGGCCAGTCAGAAGAGACCGCAGGGACTGTAAAAATGACTCGATCGCCACGGGAGGGATATCTGGCCCTGCCTTTTGGGCTGGGGCTATGGGATCCTTTCCCTTGCTATCCTTCCAGGGATTCTTACAGTCTTTTCTCCAGTGACTGTCTTTCCCGCACCCATAACAATTTAACCTAGCCCGGGAGGGACGGTTCCCCTCCTGGTGCCACTCTTTCTTACTCTGGCTCCCAGGTATAACCTCATGGACTTTTCCCTTGGGTTGGGGCATCTCGATACACCTCAGGTTTCTAAAGGCTACTGTGAGCCGGCGGATTACCGCTTCTTCGATGGTCTGGGGGTTTTGGGGGTCAAACCAAGCCGCGACCTGGGCTTGGATCTGGGGTAGGCTGTTTGTCATAAGACAACGGAGCCAGTGAGTCAATTGGACTGGGTCCAGTGCTGCCTGTCCTGGCATTCCCGGGCATGCACTCCGGTAGACTGGCCACAGCCTGCCTGCGAACGCCTGCGGGGACTCCCCTGGGAGCTGCACTGTTCTTTCTACCCGGGCGAACGGACTACCATCATTGAGTCCCATGGCCTATAATATCTCATTCTTCAGACCCTCATAATCCCTCTGCCCCCTTTTGCACTCGCCAGATAGGGCCTGGAGGAGATCACCTGCCAGGGAAAACAGCAGCATTTTTGCTTGCTCTGCGTCATCGCAGTCGTTAACACAAGCTGCCTGCTCTATCTCCCTGAAGTGTAGAGAGGGGTCTCTCTTTTTAGTGAGCTTGGGGATGTGGCTAACCATGTCCCTGAGCTGGTGGATGCCATACGGCACCACAAACTGATTCTGGATGGCCCCTGGGTCATCTTCATCAACGGGCGGACCATACCTCCGTTGTTGGAGGGGGTACACTGGTCCTGGTCCCGGCCTATCTAGCGGGGCCTGCTGTGCTTCCTCTACCACCTCATCCTCCACCCCCCTTTGCTGCCAGAGCTTCTGAAAGCTCGGAGCCGTGGGTGGCGGTCGTGGGACCTCTGATTCCCTGACCAACCTTTTCCTGAGTGTTGCCTGTGGGACGGTTTTATTTGGGTTGCCGGTAAAATCCGACTGACCTGCCTTCGGGCTGATCAGACATATCATCCCCTTTGCCCTCTTTAAAGCCATATTCAAGCTTTCTATCTCTTCCCTACAGGGACCATGATCTGCTTCCTCAAACCCTTGCTCGCAGGCCAGCTTATATGCTGCCTTTACCTCCCTAACCTTTTCCTCCTGTTCTTTTACTTCTTGTATGAGGCGGGCGTTCTCCTCCCGCACCCTCATCTCATTGCTCTTAGCCTCTGCAACTAGGCACTTCAGGTACTCTAATTCGTACCTCGTGTGGCCTTTGCCCTCACTAAGCTGGTCCACCAGGCGCTCTATCTTGGCCTGGTATTCTTCAATCTCCATTTCCTTATCCCAACTCTCTGCTTTAGATTTCCTAAGCCTGCGGGTAACTTCCCCAAGCCTGTGGGCACCTAACCACAAACAGACCAGTGGGATAAAAAGAAACCCAATAACTGCTGCTTTCTCCAGACCCAAACCACCATCTGCTACATCGCATACTGCTGCCGACGGTCCTGCCACGGTCGTCATTTTGTAGAAATTAAAGGGGGGTGGGGTGTATACTGGGGTTATTGTCTCTGGCCAGTCAGAAGTACCTGAGCTGCTCCAGAGCCCCGTGCGGTTTTGAATCGCTCCCCCTTTCTGGTTCTGACCGCCGGACTTATTCAGTAGCGATGCAGACAAAACGAGACTCGTGGTTGGGTGTAAAGAAGATAATTGAGATAAAAGGAAATAAATTGAAAATAATCAATACAGCACACCTATGCTTAATACAGCACTTTTACTTAATACAGTACACCTTTGCTTACTACAGCACACCTTTTGCTTAGTACAGCAGACTTTTACTTAATACAGCCCACCTTTGCTTACTACAGCACTCTTTTGCTTAGTACAGCAGACTTTTACTTAATACAGCACTCTTTTGCTTAATACAACACTCTTTTGCTTAATACAACACTCTTTTGCTTAATACAACACTCTTTTGCTTAATACAACACTCTTTTGCTTACTACAGCCCACCTTTGCTTACTACAGCACTCTTTTGCTTAGTACAGCAGACTTTTACTTAATACAGCACTCTTTTGCTTAATACAACACTCTTTTGCTTAATACAACACTCTTTTGCTTAATACAACACTCTTTTGCTTAATACAACACTCTTTTGCTTAATACAACACTCTTTTGCTTACTACAGCACACCTTTGCTTAGTACAGCACTCTTTTGCTTAATACAGCACTCTTTTGCTTAATACAGCAGACTTTTACTTAATGCAGCACACATTTACTTAATGCAGCACACCTTTGCTTACTACAGCACACCTTTGCTTAGTACAGCACTCTATTGCTTAATACAGCAGACTTTTACTTAATGCAGCACATTTTAACTTAATGGGGAGGAGAAAATGGACACGTCGAGGGAAAATTGACTAAAATTGCAATTTAACAAAAATTCCCCTTAATTCCCACCCCTAATACCTATCTAGGTTGCCTTGTAATGGGCCAGAAAAATCTATGCTCACCAGTGAACACCTGCTCCATGCCCTTGCGGTCTTAGATTCTTCACCGCCCCGAAGTAGAGATACCCCAGTATTTAAAAGTAACTGCTGGTATTCCACTTCTTTGGACTGGCTGTTGAGTTGTTCTTCTTGCAGGCAGAGCATGGAGGTGAGGCAGCAGAAAGAGAGAGAGAGATGGCTTCCTGAGAGGTTATTTTTATACCCCATTCGGAGCCGTAATCTTCGCGCCCAAATCCGGATGTATCTGGGCTATACAAAAGGGGTCGAACTGTCCCCATTGACTGCAATGGGTTTGAATGTATTACCCCATTCATTTGACTGGTATTCGCTCAGTTTAAATGTCTTACTGAATTTCAGTCAACAGCACTCAAATGGTTTGTAAACAAACCCATTGTGCTGTGGTCAGTACAACCGCAATTGATTGACAGCTTTAAGTACATAAGCCTTTGTGTCAACATTGTAGAGAGTTCTGTAAACAAACATCCATTGTCCTGTGGGTGAAATTTCCTAAACTGCTGTTAATTGACAGTTTTAAGTACTTCATGCATTCACACAGGCTGGTGATTTCAAGTCCTTTTGTCAGCCCGTGCTTGAAGAGATACAGGCAGACTGTCTTTTGTCTTCTGCCACGAGGTCTGATAGCCATTTTGATACCCTGGGTTTTAAGGTATATTCCGCCCAGGTTTTCTTTAATCAAAACAAGTTGTTGATGAACACATGGGAGTATGATATTGTTGCTATCATGGAGACTTGGTTGAGGGAGGGGCAAGACTGGCAGCTCAATATTCCGGGGTATAAAATCTTCAGGCGAGACAGAGGGGGGTGTAAAAGAGGAGGGGGTGTCGCAATATTAATTAAGGAGTCAATTACTGCTGTGAGGAGGGATGATATATTAACAGGTTCCTCTAATGAGGCCATATGGGTTGAACTTAAAAACAAAAAGGGGGCAAGCACTTTGCTAGGAGTGTACTATAGGCCCCCTAACAGTCAGGGGGAGATAGAGGAATAGATATGTAGGCAAATCTCAGAGAAGTGTGCAAATAATAGGGTAATAATAGTGGGGGATTTCAACTTCCCCAATATTAACTGGGATAGTCAGAGTGTGAAAGGCTTAGAGGGTGCAGAATTCTTAAAGTGCATCCAGGAGAGCTTTTTGAGCCAGCATGTAGAAAGTCCTACAAGAGGGGGGGCAGTACTGGACCTAATTCTAGGAAATGTGGCCGGGCAAGTGGTAGAAGTGTTAGTAGGTGAGCACTTTGGTGACAGTGACCATAATTCGGTGAGATTTAAGGTAGTCATGGAAAAGGACAAGGATGGACCGGAAATAAAGGTTCTAAATTGGGGGAAAGCCGATTTTACTATGATAAGGCATGATCTGGCCAATGTGGACTGGGATCAGCTACTTGAAGGAAAATCCACATCGGAGCAATGGGAGTCTTGCAGAAAAAAAATTGAGAGAGTACAATGGCAACATGTTCCCGTAAAGGTCAAGGGTGGGACCAACAAGCCCAGGGAACCTTGGATGTCAAGGGATATGCGGAATGGATTAGGAAAAAAAGGGGACTTTTGGCAGATACAAAGGACTAAAGACAGAGGAAGCCCTAGAGGAGTATAAAAAGTGCAGGGGGATACTTAAAAAAAAAATTAGGAGAGCGAGGAGGGGCCATGAAATAACACTGGCGAGCAAAATAAAGGAAAATCCTAAGGTGTTTTATAAGTATATTAAGGGCAAGAGGATAACTAGGGAAAGAGTAGGGCCCATTAGGGACCAAAGTGGCAAGCTGTGTGTAGAGCCAGATGATGTAGGGGGGGTTTTAAATGAATTTTTTGCATCTGTGTTCACTATGGAGAAGGACGATGTAGACATAGAAATCGGGCAGGGGGACTGTGATATACTTGAACATATTAGCATTGAGAGGGAGGAGGTACTAGCGGTTTTAGCGGGCTTAAAAGTGGATAAATCCCCAGGCCCGGACGAGATGTATCCCAGGCTACTATGTGAGGCAAAGGAGGAGATTGCAGGGGCTCTGACACAAATTTTCAGAACCTCTCTGGCCACAGGGGATGTGCCAGAGGACTGGAGAACAGCTAGCATAGTACCATTATTCAAGAAGGGTAGTAGGGATAAACCAGGGAATTACAGGCCAGTGAGCCTAACATCAGTGGTAGGGAAATTATTGGAAAAAATTCTGAGGGACAGAATTAGTCTCCACTTGGAGAGGCAAGGATTAATTAGGGATAGCCAGCATGGCTTTGTCAAGGGAAGATCATGTCTGACCAATTTGATTGAATTTTTCGAGGGGGTGACTAGGTGTGTGGATGAGGGTAGTGCAGTGGATGTGGTTTACATGGATTTCAGTAAGGCTTTTGATAAAGTCCCGCATAGGAGACTGGTCAGGAAGGTAAGAGCCCATGGGATCCAGCGTGCCTTGGCACATTGGATCCAAAACTGGCTTAGTGGCAGAAGGCAGAGGGTGATGGTGGAAGGTTGTTTTTGTGACTGGAAGCCTGTGTCCAGTGGGGTACCGCAGGGATTGGTGCTGGGTCCCTTGCTGTTTGTGGTCTACATTAATGATTTGGATGTGAATGTAAAGGGTATGATCAGTAAGTTTGTAGATGACACGAAAATTGGTGGGGTGGTAAATAGCGAGGAGGGAAGCCTTAGGCTACAGGACGATATAGATGGGTTGGTCAGATGGGCGGAACAGTGGCAAATGGAATTTAACCCTGAAAAGTGTGAGGTGATGCATTTTGGACGGACTAACAAGGCAAGGGAATACACAATGAATGGTAAGACAGAGGATCAGAGGGACCTTGGTGTGCATGTACATAGATCCCTGAAGGCAGCAGAACAGGTGGATAAGGTGGTTAACAAGGCATATGGGATACTTGCCTTCATTAGCCGAGGCATAGAATATAAGAGCAGGGAGGTTATGATGAAGCTGTACAAAATGCTGATAAGGCCACAGCTGGAGTACTGTGTGCAGTTCTGGTCGCCACACTATAGGAAGGATGTGATTGCTTTGGAGAGGGTGCAGAGGAAATTTACCAGGATGTTACCTGGGCTGGAGCGCTTCAGCTATGAAGAAAGACAGGACAGGCTGGGGTTGTTTTCCTTGGAGCAGAGAAGGCTGAGGGGGGACCTGATTGAGGTGTACAAAATGATGAGGGGCATAGATAGGGTAGATAGTAAGGAACTTTTCCCCTTAGTAGAGGGGTCAATAACAAGGGGGCATAGATTCAAGGTAAGGGGCAGGAGGTTTAGAGGGGATTTGAGGAAAAACTTTTTCACCCAGAGGGTGGTTGGAATCTGGAACTCACTGCCTGAAAGGGTGGTAGAGGCAGGAACCCTCACAACATTCATGAAGCATTTGGATGAGCACTTGAAATGCCATAGCTTACACGGCTACGGACCAAATGCTGGAAAATGGGATTAGATTAGACAGGGCTTGATGGCCGGTGCAGACGCGATGGTATGACTCTAAAAAAATAATCTTTGGGGCTGTGGAAATTTTCGAAATTCTTGCAAAACCTTACACAAAAATGGCTACCACACAAAAGCCAGGAAGAGGCCCCCTTTAAATAGTGACCCCCAGCCACACAGTGACTGAGAAGCGTTCCAGTCTACCTGTCACTGGTCGCGCCAGGCGGAAAGGGGGGGGCGCCACCCAATTTCCGTCCTGGGGCATCACAAGAGCGTTGCACTCTCGAATGACGTCAAGATCTGCTTGCGCAGGAGATTGGGCGGTATTGTTTAGCGCCGCCGCAAAAGGTCCGGTCAATTTCGCGAGAGGCGCAGATATCGCTGCGCCCGGGCGCTAGTTGCTTTGCGCCCCATTAGCGCCCTCTTAAGGCGCTAACGGGAGGCGCAAGCCAGCTGAATTTTTGCCCCTTGATCTCTTACTCTTCCATCTGAATGTACATCAGTTGAAATGGCCTTCTCATTGTTTACTTTTCTGGTCATATAGGTTGCTCAACAAGGAACATTAAATTTGAACTTTTAAAGACATAAAATCATTCTCTTGGAGACTTTTGGGCATACCAATCAGAGATTGTTTTTCAAAATGGCTTCAAATGCTTTGTATCCACTTTCCACATTGACTTTCTTTCGAAAGATATACCACTCAAACTGTTCCAAACCACATACAGTGCCTAAGAGCTGTTTTGATCTGATAAAAGCTTATCTCCATCCCAGTTAGAGACCTTGGCCCCGAAATTCCACAGGGCCATTTATACGGGTGTTGCAGCCCTGAGCTGGGACTTGCTCCTGCCGATGTTGAACATGTGGGGCCAGCTCATTTAAATCACTGTTGGCGGTTCAGTAACACAATTCCTGCGTAGCATGGAAGCATTGCACTGGAATAAGGAGCTTGGAAATTAGGATTACTTCCTGCAAAAAAACAAGAATGGCTGGAGATTGCATCTGCTGGCTGAGAGAGCAGCAGGTGTGTAGGAAAGTGTTTGGCACAGTGAATAGATTGTCAGCTAGCTGGAACAGACCACTCTTGTGTGATTTTGTGCCACTTTTAAAGCATGGGGCTAAAATTCCACTGGTCTCACAATGTGAGTTTAGCAGGAGATCAGCAGAACTCTCAGGGAAATGGCAGAAATGGCACAACGTTTCAATGAGACCGATCTTCAGACACTCATGGATGGGATGCAGCAAAGAAAAGAAAGAATGCCACATGGGAAGAAACCTCAGAAAAGTGTCTCAGGTGTCATGTGAAGGGAGGTGGCAGGGAGGATGATGAAGAGGAGGAAGAAGATATTGATTATGAGAATGATGCTAGGATCTGGATTTTATTAGGTTAGAGTGAGTTTCCACTGCTTAGCTAAAAGTACACGTTGCTGTAGGAAACTACTTTTTGTGCTTCAAATGTTCTCCTTTTTTCTTCCATATCTCCTTGTTGTAGATTCAGAGTGAGTTATTTTTAGTCTGACACCATGTGGCATTTGTTATTGAGTTTTGATCAGTGACAAATTACAAAAGACATCAGAGCTTCAAGAGCTCAGAAGTTGAGCAATCTTCCCAGTGCAATTCCAGGGTAATTCTGGTGGGTAGTTGGAAAATGGGATGAATGGGGTATGCAGTATGGCCGTGTATTCATCAGGTGTTTACAGGAGAGCTAGCAAATTCATCACCTTTAGCATCACAGCAAGGCAGCAGTGAGAGAGGGCCATCCAGATTTATGGGGTTGCTGGCTTCTGCCAGGTCCAGTGTCAAATTGATTGCCTACACGTTGCTATGCAGACTCGCAGAAAACTCCCCTCAACTACCTCAGCAGGAAGGGCTTTCAGCCTCCTAATTGTGATATCTTGAGACACAGCATATATATACAACAGCACAACATGGCTTCCAGTAAGAACTGTAGCACATGGCTTTCTTATTATATACATCATTAGTCCACCAGGTGGCTCTATTACACTTCTCCCTCCTTATATTGAAGAAGTTCATCACAGCAAATAATCATTGTACATGACTTGCATGGTATATACAACTCTTGGTTTGGAGTTCGACCTCCGAGCGTGCACAGACGCAAGCATCGTCTGCATACTGTAATTCAACGACCCTTTTCCGACGTGAAGCACGCCTGCTCTGAAACACGACGGTGAAACCTGGTGGGAGCACAATTGGATTGCTGACTATTAGCTGCAGCTCCACCATTAAATAGGATATTTGATCAGCCATCATTTGCAGGTGGCAGGACTTTGTTGTCTCAGGTCTAGGGGAACTTTTAGAAGGCATAACCATAGCTGTGGAAGTTTGGAGCCTGAAACCCCTCTCGCCACCTTCACTGAGAGCTTCCTCAACTGAGGCATATACCAAGTAATCCTAAGCCCTCAATGTGGAAGTCCGATTAGCGAAATGACACACGCCACAACTACAGCAGTAGCCATCAGATTTTTTATTTACAGTAATCACCTGATGGCTTTTTAGCATAAAACATCAAATTTCACCCAAGTGACTACTCTTGTGACTATTTGTGCAGTATCTTTCTCTTACGCATGCTCCTATATGGTGCTTCCCCTGTGGCTTCAACAGATGTGGAGGCCCCTTGCTCACTTTCTTGCTGTTTCTGTCTCGACAACTTTGGCAGGTGTCCTCTGGGGTGGTGAACCTGTGAGGGCTCGCCAACAGTCTGCTGCTACTGCAGCTGTGCAGGGGTTGAGACGCCGATCTCAGTTGGGTGTGGACTCTGGTGGGGCTCTGACCGAGGACTCTGCAGTGGCATGGAAGTGTGAGCGCTTGGAGAGGAGCCCCCACTTCCTTGATGTCTGCCACCAACTTCCCTCTCATGGGTCAGGTCCCACTCACCGCTTGCAAGTGGCTTGAGAACACCTTGCTGCACATCAGGGGGGCCATGGGGACCCGTATCTGCACTGGCAGTCCTACTCAGAAGGACTTCCATGAAGGTCTGGTTTCTCTGTTCAATAGATAACCATCGCTCCTCCAGAGATGTCATTCTATTCAGAACACTCACCATGTTTTCTGCACTCTGGTGACTTATCACCTCCATGGAGGTTGCCATCCTTTCTATGGTGATGCATTCATGCACCAATGACTCCACAAAGGCTCTGCTCATGTTCGCAATGGACTCCTCCATTCGCTCCACACTCGCAGCGACCCTGGAGACAAAACCTGCCAGAGACTCCTGCATCTGTTCCTGGAGTTCCAGCACCACTGATCTTATGGATGGACCCAGAGGCAGAGGGTTGACATGCAGCTGAGCCGAGCTGGCAGCGTCCTGCGCCCTCCAACGAGGACTCTCCACTGTTGTCCCTGTCTCCACCATCTGCTGATGCTCACTTCTGTGCTGTGATACACCAGGTGACAACACTACTCTATCTCGTAAAGGTACCACCGAGGTGTGAGTGTCTGCACTGGTGCTGGGTGCGCTGAATTCTGCTGACGCTGCGTCCTCAGAGGTTGCAGCTTCCTCTGAGGAGTCTGGATGCTCAGGCTCTTCTTCCTGGCTAGTGGGGACGGGTGCTTGCGATGGTCCTGTGGGGAAGTAAAGGAAAGAGTCAGAGATGTGATGCCAAGGTTATATGCACATTGCATATTGCAGATGATCATAAGTCCATCTGTTAGAGCTTCAGAATCATTATCAGCGACTCATGCAATGTCATTGAGAGAGATGGAAAACTATTCTGTCACCAGCTTGCTGTGATGCGCCAGTCTGTCCGTCCCCCACTTGGGAATCTTCCTCCACTCCCACGATCTCCAGGACCGCCTGCTCCCAGGGGGTGAGCTGGGCTACTGAGGGTGGCCCTCCTCCTGTCCTCACTCTTTCCCTTTTATTGTGAGCTCTCTTTTCCTGCAATGAGGGAGACAAGTGTAGTTTGAGTGAGAATGAAGGAGTGAGTGTAGAGAATCCATAGCATAGATGCTTAGAAGGAGACAAAGATGCAGTGAGGTGGCAAGACCAAGGGCCCCCCCTATATGTTTTAATTGCATCACAGTGATAGGGAGTGTGAGGGCTGCATAATCGAATAGTTAGGTGAATGTGACCATAGAGAGAGAGGGAATGGGTAAGGGTGCATGGATGTCAGTGTCAAGTGGGATGTGGAGGAAGAGATTGCTAAAGCTGAGTGCTGGTGAGGAGAGGCAATGGGGATCAGATTGAGGGTGATGGGTAATTCATATTCACTTTTCCAGTGCGCAGAAGGTCATGAAACCTCTTCCTGCACTGAAGCCAGGTTCTGCGGGTTATTGACAAAGAGTTGACCTCCTCTGCCACCTGGATCCACACAGCCTTGGTTTGCTGGGGAGGCTTCTTCCTCCCTGAAGAAGGGAAGAGCACCTCTTTATTTGCTCTTGCTCCCTCTACTAAAGCCTGCAGGGCAACGTCATCAAAGCGGGGTGCAGACCTAGGTTTCTGGCTGGCCATTCTTCCTGCAGGTGCCTCTAACAAGCAAGGGAAAAAGCTTGGCAGTCTGCAGAAGAAGCAAGGCTTGTTGCAGACCTTAAATGCAGCAGCAATGATGATGTCATCTGAGGCGGCTTTCAGACTGGAAAAGCTCATTGGCCATGGGTTCCCACACGTTGGAACTCAATTGGCCAATTACGTTAAAATGGCATCATTTTCCCACATCGAGTTAGAATCGGGTGGATTACACGACCCCAGCCCACCCTGTAACAAAATCGAGCCCCTCGAGTCTCTTCACCGGGAGCAAGCAGAAGCCAAGTGCAAGGAGCGCACGTCAACCCAAGCACCCCACCCACCCACCCCTTCCACCGCCGCCTGCCCCACCTGTGAGAGAGACTGTAGGTCCCGCATTGGACTCATCAGTCACCTGAGAACTCATTTTTAATGTGGAAGCAAGTCATCCTCGGTTCCGAGGGACTGCCTAAGACTGAAATACAACCCTTGGTATACATTTCTCAAATGGAACCCATTTTATGTTTCCAAATTCTACTATAGAATTCTGTAACACAAACAAAAGATATAAACTTATTTTCCATATTTACAGATTAAACTTAACCACTGGTTTTCTGTTTCGAAGAGGATACCTTCTTTCTTGAACATAACGTTCAGGTCTTGTTGTAGGACTTTGAATCATTCTAGGCTGAGCCTGTGGAGAATTTTTCTCCAAGGGCTTACCTTGACCTACGTTTGGACTCTCTACACTTTCAGACTGTTTGTCTGCCTGACTCGGGCTCAGACTTAAATTCTGACTTTGTCTTGGACTTGTTTCTGGTACGTCTGATGTAGGATTTGCTACTGGTACTCTACTTTTAACAAGACAATCTGACACATCAGAATAAATTGAAGCAACCCAGCTTTCAACTCCTTCCACATCTGTAGGTAAGATATGATCAATGTGAACAAACCAAAACTTTCCATGATCAAACATCTTGACCAAATATGTGCGAGAGCCACATATCTTCACTACTCTTCCTGGTGACCAAGTTAACCATTTATGGTGATGGTTCTTCACTCTAACCTTCTAGTTTAACTTCACACTTTTCTCTCTAACTCTACCTTTATCATGACTCTCTTTCTGCCTTGATTTTTTTCTCTTCTACGGGCTGTGCCAAGTTTGGCTTTAACAACAAGAACCTTGTTCGTGGCTGTCGTTTTAGAAATAACTCTGCTGGTTTTCTACCAGTATTGGTATGAGGAGTATTCCAATAGGTAATCTGAAAATTTGCCAGTTTATGGTCCAACGACAACTGACGTTTCTTTGGATTTGGATCCGACATTTGCTTGATGAGGGCACGTTTGGCAATTTGTACTGTGCGCTCTTCTGCACTATTTGAAGCAGGGTGGTACAGTGGAAATTTGGTAAGTTTCACACCATTTCTGTTCATGAACTGTGTGAAATCTTCTGAACAAAATTGCAGCCCATTATCAGACACAATTTCTTCTGGGAGGCCGTATGAAGAAAACAATCTTTGCAAATTGTCTCGTGTTTTGCTTGTTGTTATTATCTGCATCGAAAACACCTCTACCCACTTCGAGTGACTATGAACAATTGCTGTCCTTCTAGCACAGCAAAATCTACATGTAACCTTTGCCACACTCTGGGAGGCCATTTCCATTGTTGTAATGTTACTGATGGTGGTTTCCTGCTCACCGATTGACATGTTGTACACTGACTGACTATGTACTCTATCTCTTTATCTAAACCTGGCCACCATAAGTAACTGCTTGCAAAGCTCTTGGTCAAGTACATTCCCAGGTGCTGGTCATGAAGATCTCTTAACAATGTAGAACTGAATCTATTTGGGATAACCACTCTTGCTCCCCACAATCTTTATCCGCTGACAATTCATTCCTACGAATGAAGTATGGATGGTTATCTTCCTCTGATACCTGGATTGGCCATCCATTTGCTATGTAATCATACACTTTTGACATAATTGGGTCACGTTTGGTTGCCCTACCAATCTCTTCATCTGTGACTGGCAGCAAATCAATGTATGAGAAATAGAACACTTCTTCCTTATTGGGTGTAAGTTGTGATGGGAATGGCAACTGGACATAGCATCAGCATTACTGTGATCAGCTGATCATCTGTACTCAATGTCATACGTATACGCTGACAAAATCAAAGCCCATCTCTGCATTCGGGCTGCAGCTAAGGTTGGAACTAGGGACTTTGGATGGAGGATTGCTGTCAGGGGCTTATGGTCAGTAGCTATGATAAGCTTACGACCAAACAAGTATTTGTGAAACTTCTGGACCCCAAACATCAATGGCAAAGCTTCCCTTTCGATCTGCGCATAATTCCGCTCACTGGTACTGAGTGTGTGTGAAGCTAAAACAATTGGTCTCTCTTCCCCACTATCTAGTACGAGAGGTACAACAACAATGGGTGTAGCCCAATTACTCAGCTCTACCTTGGAGATAATGGGCCGTATTTTGCGACCCCTACGGGTGCTTACGAGGTGAGTATGCGCCCGTAGGGGCCACGCAAGTACCGGGTTTAGACAGATCATCCGCATCCCCAGGAGAAGGGCCTCCGCGGGTGGTGAGTTGTGCTATTTGCCCAACTTCCGCCCACTGAATGCCCATGAAATTCTTACGCCTGGTAAAAGCAGGCATAAGGCCAGCTTTTACCAGCATAAGAGTTTTAAAAAATAGAAAAATTAAATTTTATCACTCATTTATTTATTAAAACCCCTGTCCAATAACAGTTTATTTTTAGCCCCGTTAAAACATTAAAAGAAAATTTTAAAAAATGTAATTTTTGTTTAAAATATTTAATGAAATGTCATTTTAATTAATTTTAAATATGTAATTTTTTATTTTATTTCATGTGTTCGTGTACTTTTTAAGTGATCACCATTCATACTTATGGGGTTTCCGTACGTACGGAACTCCCATAAGTATGAATGGGGATTCCCTTCTTTTATTGGTTGGGCCGGCCCATGTAATCCCAGGGGTGCTTGTGAACCTCATGCACCCCTGGGATACGTGGGCCTCTGCCCGCGCGTACCTGGAGAGGCCCAGGTTCGCAAGTCTCCGTACCTCCCGGGCCACCAGGTAAACTCATAGATTTTGTACAGGTCGGAGGCATCTGCCTGTGGAAAGCCTCCAATCACAAATTTTGGGCCAATGTTCTCAGTTTCTTGTCTTTTGAGTTCTTGCTCAACTTTCTCCTTGAGTGCATATGGTACAGTACGTGGCTTGCAGTAAACTGCTCTTGCATCCTTCTGCGCTCTGACACTCGCCTTGAAGTCTTGGATTGGACTGCCCATTTCGCTGAACACCTTCAGATACTGCTTGATGACTTTCAATGCAAATTTTGCTTCCACATGAAAAATCTCATTCCAATCCAGCTTCAGTGATCCCAATCAATTTCTAACTATCAAGGCAGGCTTGTCTCCTGCCACTACTATGAGAGGCAAGCTCTGACACTGATCCTTGTATTTCACTGGTATGGTGACATTTCCTACTACAGGGATTTGCTCTCCTGAGTATCCTTGCAGCTCTACCTTCGATTTCTCTAGTCGATAGTCACACAACTTGTTGCGATACAGTGATTTCAGGACTACGCTCACGGATGCACCAGTGTCGATTTCCATGGGTATCCTGCTTCCTGCGACATCTACTTGGATGACAATACCTCACGAATTGCTGTTAGATACCTTCGTGCTCCTGCTGACGTGAATCTCCAGAAACTCCTCGTCCTGCTGCTTCTCTTCAACAGTATGTAGTGTCTGCCAATTTCTACTTCTAGTATTTCCAGTCAGTTTACTCTTCTGTCGGCACGCCTTCGCAAGATGCCCAGTTTTCTTGCAGTAGAAACACCCTGCCTTCACATATGGACAGCTTTGAGCGATGTGTTGTCCCAGGCACCGATAGCATGACTTCAATGCACTGTTACCTTGGCCAGTTGCTGAGGCTTTGGGGCCCAACTGCATTTTACTTTTAGCCTGCAGCCGATTCACCTCGGTTGTCTGACGACTGGAAATTGCGCAGAACTCTCGGGAGTATCGGTTGGCCATATCCATCGACAGAGCTGTCTGACAAGCAATGTTAAAAGTCAAGTTGGGGTTGTCAACAATTTACTTCTGATACATTCATTTTTCAACTCACAAACAAAGCGGTCATGCAAAGCTCGGTCCTGAAAGTTTCCAAAATGACAGTGAATGGATAGCTTTTTTAATGCTACAATGTACTCATTGATACCCTCGTCATTTAATTGATCACGTGTCCCAAAATGATAACTTTCAGCAATTTCCAAGGGCTCAGGACTGTCGTGCTGTTCTAACTTGGTTAGGATCTCCTTCAGTGGTGGGTCCCTCGGCTTGGTGGGAACAAGCAAATTATTCAGCGTTTCATGCACCTCGGGTCCTGCTTCTGTCAAAAAATAGCCTGTTTCATTTCTAAAACCGTCCGGTTATGGTTTACATCATTGGGGATTTCGACGATACTGTTCACTGTGAAAAACATTTCTAGCCGCTCCACATATGCTCCGAAAGTATTTCGGTCATGATGGAACTCACCCAAGTGCCCTATTATTCCTATAGGCGCGGCCATCTGGACTCTGGCAATGTCGACAGTTCAGCCACATGTGCTCAAAATTTACCTCGGATTTTTACGTTTTTCTACAAAACGAAGAGCCTCTAACAGTCCCTCCGTCGATTGGCAGGATTATCCTCCAACAAAAATTTCAGCTAGGGAATCCGCAATCGCATCCTCATCACCAATTCTTGAGACAAAGCATATATATACAACAGCACAACATGGCTTCCGGTAAGAACTGTACTGCATGTGGCTTTATTATTATATACATCAGTAGTCCACCAGGTGGCTGTATTACACTAATGTACAGATTGTGTGTGACAACATGCAAGGGATCCTACATGGCAGCGCCCAGTGTTCTGGAAGTCATCATGATGCCTTCATCTTTCAAAATTTAGCACTTTCAGGGAGGAAAATCATGTCAGCCAATGGCTTCTGAGTGACAAAGCCTATCCCCTGCTCCCATAGTAAATGACCCCAGTAAAAGTGGCCCAAACAACAGCAGAGGGTGTTACAATGAGTCATATGCTTCTACTAGATTGGTCATCGCGAGGACCATCAAGATCTTAAAGGCACATTTTTTCTGTGGACAGTTTGGGAGTGGCTTTATAGTATTCTCCAGATCATGTGTCATGAGTAGTTATAGCCTGATGTATCCTTCACAACGTTGCCATTCAAGAAGAGCTGAACTTGACATTGTTTATGATGAGGCCCTTGTTCTGTTGGCGCCACGCCTACATGGAGGAGACAATCACGTTGACTTACATTCAGAGGACTCCTCAGTGACTGCTGCAAGGGGCATCAGGGCACAGTCCATCACTCAAATGTACTCTTTTGTGTGACACAGCCTACTTTTGATACCAGAGCCTTAATTCCTTCTCCCCACTTTCCTCAATCCACTACCCATCCTACAACATGACAACACATCCAGCCTTGTTTGCCCTTACATGCATCACATCAGTGCGCAATCTATTTTATTAGAAGGAAATCCAAAGCAGACACAATCAAACTATTCTTTCTTAACACCATGCGTCCCCTGGGTACCTACATGTGCCTTCTTTTGAACCCATTCTTGTGCTTCTCTAGGTGCCACTTGTGGGCCAGCATCACAGAAGGTGGGTGGCTGCTCGTGTCCAGGGCAAACTAGTTCCAGGTTTGGATCCTTAAACAGATTGTTAGGCCCCTTATTAGCGTAGTCAAAGAGCGTAACGCCTGTTTAAGGTGGCCACCAGGGATGCCTCTACAGTGCCCGAACAAATATGGCGTTGGGAGTGTTTCCAACACAGTTTGGGCGCAGGAGATTAGCCCCTTGGGTTGGATTGGGCCTCTTTGCACCTGTTTTCCAAGCGGAAACAACATCTAATTTCACTCCCACAAGTCATTACTAATCTGAGAAAGGCATGTGAATTTCAGCCCTCTGTTGAGTGCAACCAATTAAGCTAAATGCAATAGTTTAAATGGACAACTAGGCATTGATTTGTGTTATACAGAATGACTGATCCCAAACAGTAATGGATTTGAATATGCAACAACAACAAAATGTAATAGAGAAGTGCCAGAATTTCCTTCAAAAAATAATCCACATGTAACAGAAGAAATGCAGTGATAGTCTTTAACTGTTAATAAAGATTACAGCAAATGAAGTATATGCTCATTGGGCTTATTTTACAGAGTAAGCCCTATATTTTAAGACTTCAACTCAGAAAACCTAAGGAAGATGGCATTATCAAAACACACCAATTACTCTGCATTACAGAGTTGTAAGATTTCCAAAATTTGAGCATCTCCCCGAAGGTTATTATTGATAAAAGGGACCCTGCGTGTGTCTTGTTTTGCACACTTTGTACAAAAATAATAAATTGCAGGACAACGGAGTATTACAATTTAAACACTTTTAATGAAGCATCAGGTCTGTAAGCTTTCTCACATCCAGCACTGTGTGGACAAGATGGAGCCCGGACCCCCTGGGTCTTCTAAACAATAGCAGTCCTTACAGATGCCTGCAGACCAATGACAACTCAGCATGTGATCACATGTGAATATAATAGGTATTCCTTACAGATGCCTGCGGGCCAATGATAATTCAGCATGAAAATGGTACATCCCCTTTCTTTTAAAAGAAAAATGTTATGCATTACTTTTGAACCTTTCTTCTACATAATGTTCTCAGTAGCATCAACATATAAGTAAATTCAACATTTAACTAGCACTGAAAACATCTCAATGTTTCAATAACGATGTACAGTTTTTTAGGGCAGCGATCTGCCTACACCCTTTGACAGTTCACAAGTCAAAGATAACTCTAGGCTTGACCTCTCATCCCGACCTTGTGTGGTATGGAACTGAGCATGCTCCTAAATCGGTCAACAATTCCGGTTCAGGTTTAGGTTCAGGTAAGTATGATGTGTTTTGTGTATTGCTCTGTTCATCACACTCTGTTGAACTGATCCTCTAGTCGGAATGACGGTGTTGTTCCTTGGTGTTTAGGAGGTGCCTGCGATTGTGGCGGTATACCTGTCCTTCTGGGGTGCGGACATGATACGATCGCTCAGTGTCAGCTGGCTGGATGACGACTGCTGGCTTCTAGTAGTCATGCTCCTGGATTCTGATGGATTCTCCATTGTGCAACGGCGGCAGTAGTCTAGCTGACCTGTCATAGTATCTCTTTTGGTGTTGCTGTCTCTGTACATGTTTTGCATGCACTTGCTTGCAGCTGACAACCTGCCAGGGATACAGTGAGGTATCATGGGCTCTTTGACATTTGATGGGTGGCGTTCTAGACAAATGGAACATTTTCCGACAATGTCCTCAATGTGTTTGCACATTCCGGGCCAAAACATAATGTCACATGCTCTTTGTTTGCATTTTTCTATGCCCATATGTCCAGCATGAATTTTAGTCAACACCTCTTCTCTGAGACTGGTAGGAATGATGATTGTCTCCCCTTTGATGACGATTCCGTTGATTTGTGACAGTTCGTCTCTGTGGTTCCAGAATTCAGATATGCTCTGAGGGCATTTCCTCCTTTCCTCAGGCCATCCTTCATGTATGACTTTGCTCAGCAGTGTGAGTTGTGCATCTTTCTCTGTCAGGGCGAGGCTGGTTCTGGACCCAAGTGCAGACAGACGAGGCGAGAAGCAGGTATGCAGTCTTAAATAAAAGTACTTTACTAGAATCACACAGGTAAACAGTTACAAACATGGGAGCTCAAGACAAGCTACCACTAGGTAAATGGCTTGTCAAGGCTGAGCACAGAGGGAAGAAACCACAGAACTTAAATACAAGCAAAAACAGGTGAAACCAATAAACCTGATAAAAGGCAGTTAAGTAATAAACACAGGAGAAACTAGTAACAATTAGCAAAGGGAAAAAAACAAGTGAAGGTGCCATCTAGGGGTTACTGAGGGAACTAACCGGCACCCTCACAGGACCCCCTCCCCTAGGAACGGCTCCTGACGTTCCTCCTGGACGATCAGGGTGGCGACGACGAAAATCCCTGATGAGTTCAGGATCCAAAATGTCCCGGGCCGGAACCCAGGAACGCTCTTCAGGACCATAACGCTCCCAGTCGACCAGGTATTGAATGCTCCTCCTAACCTGACGACTATCAAGGAGGCGACGGACAGTGTAGGCTTGCTGACTGTCAATCATGTGGGGCGGGGGGGGAGGTCTGGAAACAGGAACCAAGGGACTGGTAAGTACCGGCTTGAGGTGAGAGACGTGGAACGTGGGATGTATCTTCATCGACCGAGGAAGGAGGAGCCAGTAGGCCACAGGGTTTACTTTTTCCAAAATCCTAAAAGGTCCGATGAACCGGGGAGCCAACTTGCGGGACTCCACATGGAGCGGGAGATTCCGGGTAGACTGCCAAACCTTCTGTCCGGTCCGGAACCGAGGAGCTGGGCGGCGGTGTCGGTCAGCCTGCACTTTCTGCCGAGAAGAAGCGAGCTGCAAGGTGGATCAGACCCTCCTCCAGGTACAGCAGCAGCGTTGGATGAGCCCCTGGGCAGCCGGGTCTCCTACCTCCCTCTCCTGTTCAGGGAAGAGTGGCGGTTGGAAGCCATATTGACATTCGAAAGGTGAGAGGCCAGTGGAGGAGCTCTGAAGGGTATTGTGCGCGTACTCCGCCCAGACCAGACACTTGCTCCAGGTGGAAGGATTGGAGGACACAAAGCTTCTTAGCACCCTCTCCAGATCTTGGTTGGTTCTCTCAGTCTGGCCGTTAGACTGTGGGTGGAACCCAGAGGAGAGACTGACGGAAGCGCCCAGGAGGGAACAAAAAGCCTTCCAGAACCTGGATGAGAACTGGGGACCACAGTCAGAGACAACATCCAGGGGCAAGCCATGGAGGTGGAAGACATGCTGGACAACCAGCTGGGCGGCAGAGGGAAGCTTGACAAGAGGGACGAAGTGAGCAGCCTTGGAAAAGCGATCGGCCACAACTAGGATGGTAGTGAATCCCTCAGATGGAGGTAGCCCGGTGATGAAATCCAGGGCGATATGAGACCAGGGACGGCTGGGGATGGGCAAGGGATGCAGGAGACCAAGCGGAGGTTGTTGGGGTGTCTTGTTCTGGGCACAGACGGGACAAGCGGAGACAAAGGCCCGGGTGTCGGCTTCAATAAAGGGCCACCAGAACCTCCTCTTAAGGAACTCGAGAGTCCGATGGATCCCAGGATGACCAGTCAATCGAGAAGAGTGCCCCCATTGAAGGACCTGGGCGCGCACCTGACTGGGAACATAAAGGTTTTGAGGAGGGCCTCCTCCAGGCTCAGCCTCCTGACGTTGGGCCCCTCACACCACAGTCTCAATCTCCCATGCGACGGGAGCAATGATGCAGGAACTAGGGATGATAGGTTCCGGGGTCCAGTCCTTTTCCAAGGGGTCAAACTGGCGAGAAAGGGCATCCGGTTTGAGGTTCTTAGACCCTGGGCGGGAAGACAGGAGAAAGTTGAACCGGTTAAAGAAGAGAGCCCACCTGGCCTGCTGAGGGTTGAGGCGCTTGGCGTCCTGGATATATGTCAGATTTTTATGGTCGGTCCAGACGACAAAAGGATGCTCTGCTCCCTCCAACCAGTGTCTCCACTCCTCCAAGGCCAACTTAACTGCCAAGAGCTCCCTGTTGCCGACATTGTAGTTACTCTCTGCTGGCTTCAGGCGATGGGAAAAGAAGGCACAGGGATGTGGCTTTTGGTCCTTAGGGGAGCACTGGGACAGGACAGCCCCGACTCCAGTATCCGAGGCATCCACCTCTACGATAAAGGGCAGGGTGGGGTCAGGGTGTACCAGAATGGGAGCAGAGGTGAAGCGTTGTTTGAGCTCCTGGAAGGCCCGTTCCGCTTCAGAAGACCAACTGAACCATAAAGACGAGCCCTTGGTCAATGCAGAGAGGGAGGCGGCAAGGGAGCTGAAGTTGCGGATGAAGCGTCTGTAAAAGTTGGCGAATCCCAGGAACCGCTGAACCTGCTTAACTGACGTGGATTGAACCTTGCTAGGATCCATCTGGACGCTTCCACAGGAGATGACGTAGCCCAGGAAGGTGGCCTTAGAGACGTGGAATTCACATTTCTCGGATTTGACAAAGAGACGGTTCTCCAAGAGCCTCTGCAGCAGCTGTCTGACGTGTTGGACATGCTGCTGGGGGGACTTTGAGAAGATGAGAATGTCATCCAAATAAATAAACACGAATTGGTTCAGCAGGTCCCGGAGCACATCATTGACCAGAGCTTGGAAGACAGCAGGAGCATTAGTGAGACCAAAGGGCATGACGAGATATTCCCAGTGACCGCTAGGGGTGATAAAGGCAGTCTTCCATTCATCCCCCTCCCTAATGCGGACCAGGTTGTACGCATTGCGGAGGTCAAGTTTGGAGAAGATGGTAGCTTCCTGCAGCTGCTCAAACGCTGAAGACATCAAAGGGAGAGGATAGTGGTTCTTAATGGTAATTTTGTTAAGCCCCCGATAGTCTATGCAAGGCCTGAGACCACCATCCTTCTTCTTTACAAAAAAGAAGCCAGCACCCGCTGGGGAGGTGGAAGGGCGAATGAAACCTGTAGCGAGGGCTTCCTTGATGTATTCTTACATGGAAACATTCCCAGGGCCAGAGAGAGAGTAGAGCTGACCCCGAGGGGGGCTAGTGCCAGGCAGGAGATCAATGGCACAGTCGTAGGACCGGTGTGGGGGTAGTGTAGTGGACCGCCTCTTACTAAACACAGCATGGAGGTCCGAATATTCAGGGGGCACATGAGCAAGGTCCAGCTGATCAGCTGGCTAGGGAGAGGAAGGACGGGGCAGACTAGGGAAGACCTTAAGACAGTTGGCTAGACATGAAGGACCCCACTCCAGCACAGTCCCGGTAGTCCAGTCAATGTGAGGGTTGTGAAGAGAGAGCCACGGATGTCCAAGAATGAGAGGGAGCACAGGTGAATCGATAAGGTGAAACTGCAGCAACTCTTGATGTCTCTCCCCTACTTGGGCATGTAATACTCCGGTGATATGATGAATACGCCCAGAACCAAGGGGCCTTCCGTCGAGGGAGGTGACTCGTAAAGGCTTGTCAAGGCGGGAGAAAGGAATTTTCAGGCTGCGCACAAGGGTGGCATCGATAAAACAGCCAGCGGCCCCGGAGTCAACAAACGCCTGGAGGTTGTACTGTTGTCCCTCCCAAGAGAGACGAGTGGGAAGCAAGGTTAGGAAGACAGAAGGGGTAGGAGAAGGGATTTGATCTGTCAGTATTTTCCCAATCCTCCTGGCTTTTTCCTGAAGCTCAGGGCATGTGGCTCTGAGATGGCCAGACAGGCCACAGTAAAGACAACGCCCCTCTCTCAATCTCCTCTGTCTCTCAATCTGGGAGAGCCAAGTTCTGCCGAGTTGCATCGGTTCCTCTTCGGTGCTAACAGGTGGACTCGGGGGTACTTGGAAACTCTTGGTCAGAATCGAAACACCGGAAGATCTCATCTCTGTGGAAGTAGTGAATCTCCTTTCTCTACCATGCTCCCGGAGGCGGTTATCCACTCTGATGGCAAGGGAGATGAGCGTGTCAAGGTCCTCCGGAACCTCTCTGGATGCCAGTTCATCTTTGATAGATTCGGAAAGGCCATGAAGAAACATGGAGAGAAGGGCCTCGGTGTTCCAGCGGCTTTCCGCAGCGAGTGTGCGGAACTCAATGGCGAAGTCGGCTACGCTGCAGTTGCCCTGGCGGAGATTCAAAAGTCTCTTAGCTGCCTCCCATCCACTCACAGGATGGTCAAAGACTTTGCTCATCTCTTCGGCGAAAAGGAGAATGTCCGAGCAGACAAAAGATTGCTGCTCCCAGATAGCGGTAGCCCAGGTGAGAGCTTTTCCCGAGAGTAGTGATATGATGAACGCTACCTTAGAGCGGGGTGATAGGAACATGGAGGGTTGGAGTTCAAAAACTAGGAAGCACTGGGTCAAGAAGCCGTGACACTTGCCCGGATGACCGTCATAGCGCTCTGGCGTGGGTAGGCGAGGCTCTCGGTGAGTCTGGAGGTCGGCGACCGGTGGGGTAGTACCCAAAGGAACTGACTGAGGAGGAACATCCTGAGCAGAAGCCACAGTGGCTGGGTGTTGAACTGTCTGAGTCCACGTATTTACCTTGTCCGAAATGCTTTGGAGAAGTTGCTCAAGGCGGCCGAAGAAAGCACCATGATGGGCGAGAATAGAACGAAATTCCTCCATCACTGCTGGGTCCATACTGGCTCAGTCTTGCTGTCAGGGCGAGGCTGGTTCTGGACCCAAGTGCAGACAGACGAGGCGAGAAGCAGGTATGCAGTCTTAAATAAAAGTACTTTACTAGAATCACACAGGTAAACAGTTACAAACATAGGAGGTCAAGACAAGCTACCACTAGGCAAATGGCTTGTCAAGACTGAGCACAGAAGGAAGAAACCACAGAACTTAAATACAAGCAAAAACCGGATAAAAGGCAGTTAAGTAATAAACACAGGAGAAACTAGTAACAATTAGCAAAGGGAAAAAAACAAGTGAAGGTGCCATCTAGGGGTTACTGAGGGAACTAACTGGCACCCTCATATTTCTCTGTTCCTGCTCGGATCTCCTTCCGTTTTGAGTCACTCACAGGTAAGCTGTTGTACACCATGTGCACCTGCACATCCATGCCTTCACTGAGGCTGGTGAATGATTGTGAAGTCATACTTCTGTAGCTGAAGGATCATTCTCTGTAGCCTTGGTGGGGCTGCAGCTAATGGTTTCCTCATGATTGACTCGAGGGGCTTGTGGTCAGATTCCACAATGACTTGTCGGCCATAGACGTACTGGTGGAAACGCTTACATCCAAACAGAATTGCATATAACTCTTTCTTGATTTGAGCATAGTTGATTTCACTGTCTGAGAGAGATCTGGAAGCATAGCCGATGGGCTTTCCATCTTGCAGTAATACTGCGCCTAGTCCGTACTTTGACGCGTCCACTTGTAGTCTGAGCTCTTTGTTGGGGTCGAAGTAGGCAAGAACAGTCCTGGTTCTCTGGTGATTAGGTCTTTCATTTTCTGAAATGCTGTGTCATGTTGTTTGTCCCACAGGAACTCATTGGATTGTTTGAGCAACTGACGCATGGGTGCGTTGATTTCGGAGAGGCTCGGGGCAAACTTGGCTAAGTAGTTAACCATGCCTAGTACTGTCTCTAGCTCTGCGCGGTTCTTCAGCGGCTCCATCTTCTTGATGGCGGAGATTTTCTCTGGATCCGGCTTAATGCCATCAGTTGAGAGGCGATGCCCGAAATAACTGATCTCGGTGGATCCGATTATGCTTTTCTCGGGGTTGAGCTGGATACCTTTCTCCCGTGATCTTTGTAGCATCGCACGGAGGTTCCTGTCATGTTCCTCTCTATTCCTGCCATAGATGAGGATGACATCTACGATTGCGACTACTCTGTCGAGCCCTTCATAGGTTTCGTCGATCTTCCGCTGGAATTCATCCTGAGCTGAGATAAGACCAAATGGTAAATGCAGAAATCGGTAGCGTCCAAATGGTGTGTTGAACGTTGTTAGCTTAGATGACTCTTCCGTGAGCTTGATAGTCCAGTATCCTGATCGTGCATCCATTACACTGAAGTAACGTGTTCCCACTAACTTGGGTATGATGTCATCTAGCATTGGTAGAGGGTAGTGAGGGTGTTTGATAGCCTTGTTCAAATCTCTGGGGGCGAGACAGACTCTGAGCTTGCCTGTACGTGGTTTCTCAACCACTACTAACGCGTTGACCCATTCTGTCGGTTCTGTTTCCCGGACGATGATTTCTGTATTCTCCATGCTCTGCAGATCCTCCTTCAGGCGACTACGTAGAGCAAGGGGTATCCTTCTCGGTGGGCAAACCACAGGGGTTGCTGCTGGGTCAAGGTGAATAGTGCATTCACCTGGGAATAGTCCGATTCCTTTGAAAACGTCAGCAAACTCCTCCATGACTGTCTGCTTCTCAACTGGTGCTGTCAATGATAGCACTAGCTTGACGAGGTCCATGTCTAAACATGCCTTTAGACCTAGCACTGGAGGTGCTTGGGTGTCAATAATGTAAAAATCCAGGATCATGTCACTTTCTTTGTACTTGCATTTCATCACGCATGTGCCTTTTACATTGAGCTGCTCACCCCCGTAGCCGGTCAGTCTGCGTGAGGTGGGCTGTAGCTCACACTCATCCTTCAAGCTGTGATACTCACTCAGAGGAATTACGTTAACCTGAGATCCAGTGTCTAGTTTAAACTTAAGCTCTTTGCCCTGTTTTCCTATCTCAATATCGGCATAGGCTTGCTCAGTCTCTGAAATCTGTTTTTTCTGTGACACAGAATCAATAAACAGTTCCTCTGCATTTGGCTCTCTACCTGGCATTTGGCTGTCACTCACTGTGTGTACCGTTTTTCTGAAAGCAGTCCTGCAAACTTTAGCAAAGTGGCTCCGTTTACCACATTTAGTACATTGCCTTCCTTTGGCGGGGCAGTACTCCTTTTTTCCATGCCAGTTGTTTCCACAATATCCACAGTTTTTGAAGCGTTTTATGTCTGTGTCGCCCATTTTTAGAACTCTCGCTGTTCTTTCTGTTCTGAAACACGCTCTCTGGGCAGTGTTCTTTGGTGTGTATCTATTAACTGCGTGCACTGTCTGTTCACTCGAGCTGCTCGTGGCGCCGGTTATGGTTTTCAACTGTGCTTGGGCTATCTCGTGTGATCTAGCTATGTCCATAGCTTTGTCCAGCTTTAGCCCAGACCCAACATTCAAAAGTTTCTCTCTCACTTTAGCTGAATGTATTCCAAACACGATGCGGTCTCTGACCATCTCATCTTTATCTGAATATACACAGTCTTTTACCAGCAGTTTTAACTCAGTCACGAACTGTTCAAACGACTCACTAGCTCCTTGTACTTTCTCCTGATACTTGTACCTAGCGAATATCGTATTTGTCTTGGGCATCACATATGCTTCAAAGCGGTCAAAATAACTTTTCAGTACCTTTGCTTCATCCGTGGTGAGAGACCATGTGTTAAAAATGTCTCTCCCTTTTTCTTCGATCCACAGGAGTAGGTAGCTGCATCTTTCTTCCTCCCGTTTGCTTTTCAGTGGACCCGAAAACATCAACTCCACATGTTGCTTGAACTTGCTCCATTCTCGAGGTAAGTTCAAAGATTCCCAATTCATTCGGGGTAAGGGAGCTCCAACAGTATCCATTTCAAATCCCTGTTCTGACACCATGTCTTGTTTTGCACACTTTGTACAAAAATAATAAATTGCAGGACAACGGAGTATTACAATTTAAACTCTTTTAATGAAGCATCAGGTCTGTAAGCTTTCTCACATCCAGCACCGTGTGCACAAGATGGAGCCTGGACCCCCTGGGTCTTCTAAACAATAGCAGTCCTTACAGATGCCTGCAGACCAATGACAACTCAGCATGTGATCACATGTGAATATAATAGGTATTCCTTACAGATGCCTGCGGGCCAATGATAATTCAGTATGCAAATGTTACAGTGTGGACATTTTTTAATTTAAAAGGGTACCCAAGATGGCATCCGTGCCTCGTGGCAGAAAACCTACGGGTCTCCAAAATGGATTCTGCAACACAGAGAGTTTTGGGTAAATCGAAACTAAGGCTGCAAGTTTCTTGTGAAAAGAACTTTGTGTTTTGGGACCCAGACAACTGTGAATTATGTATTAGGCTGAATGGGAGGCAGATCTAAATTCAATGAGGCCTACATTTAAAGCCATCAAACAGTCTGCATACATAATCGGAAACAGATTAAACACATCCATCGAGGCTGGACCAGCCCATCAAGGACTTTCAGGACAATACGAGTCAATTATCGGGCTGGTAGATGCAATTACCGGCCATCTAAAAACCGTCAGTATAGATTGCTACCATTATTTTAACTAGCCCGCCAAAATTAAAACAAAGAACTAACCTGATTTGGCGCGCAGATAAGGGTTTTTCGACGAAGGTATAACTAAAGGCCCCCAGGTAGCAATCGGAAGAAGAAGGAACTCCTGCTCTGCTCTCCTGCCACTCTGCTGCTGTCGGTACTGCCGCTCCCCGGCTCTTCGGCCCCTCGCCCTCGTGGCTGCCGCTCTTCCCCGTCCCGCGCTTACCCCCTGGCCTTTGCCCGTGCCCTCTCCCACTCCATCTGGACTCGCCCCGACACCGGGTCGGGCGAACACGGGCAATTCAGGCCAGGCGAAGCGGGACACGACGAGGGGAGGAGGAGGGAAGACCACCCGGGGAAGACCAACTGAGGGTAGGCTTCGAATCATCGGGCCTTCAGCCTCAGCTGACCTGCGACTATCTTCATGCAAACCCAAGCTGTCGGCGAAGAACCATCCCTGCAAGGTAAAGTACCCAAGCAGAGACTGTAACTTTGGGGTACTCGAACCTGGACAACGCCCTTGCAGCACCCGGAGCCCACGTGATGACGGCAGACTCCAGAGAGCACCAAGAGCAAACCCCGAACCCAACCGCTGTTTTGAGCCTAACAAACCCTTTTGATTGGTGAGCATGAACTCTGACCCCTCATAGCTTAACCTAGTTAGGTATAGGGGGTGGGATAAGGATAAGGGGATTGTTAAGGTAGTTGTTTTCCCTCGATGTGCCGTGTGTTCCCCATTCCCTGTATAAGTATAGTATTATTATGACTCTCTTGTAATTTTTGCCTGTAGAAGTGTACACCAATAATTTTCCATAAGATTGTATCGAGTTTTATCTTCAATAAAATCTTGGTTTTGTTTGCATCCAACCACCTGTCTACTCGAGTTTTCTCTGCATCGCTGCCTGTATCTAAGTCCGGTGTCCAGAACCCAGGGGGGCGAGCGATTCGAACCGCTCAAGGAAGGTAGTCAGAGGCAAAGCTGACTGTCCCGAACACGCCTGTGCAAAACCCCCTACAGAGTGCATATTTCATTCACTTTTTTCTCATTTGGTGCAGTTTCCATACCTGCTTTGTTTTCCTAATGCTGTCATATTTTAACTCAGTTGACGTAGATGCCTGTCCTTGTGGGTACCTTACTGTTACTGTTGGTAAATAGTTTCACAACAATCCTTAAGACAGCAACAATTAAATTAATGTGATGTCCTTCCATTCCTCATTTTCCTTCCCTCCTTAAAATTGTTGATACGCCATAAAATGAGTCCAACTGCTGCTGTGCTCTACATTTGATTCTGTAACCTACTTTACTAATGTAGCATCTTCAACCATCACAGCAATATAGCATAGCAAATTTTGGACAGGCAAGACCCAAATGACTACACACTAATTGCATCTTGCCAGTCCGTAAGTGACTCAATAGTCAAATAAGCAAGGTTCCTACTAAAGTCAGTCAGCTTACTTTTCATTTAACATAGAAGAAACATAGAAGATAGGAGCAGGAGTAGGCTATTCGGCCCTTCAAGCCTGCTCCGCCATTCAATGAGATCATGGCTGATCATCCAAATTCAGTACCCTGTCCCTGCTTTCTTCCCATATCCCTTGATCCCTTTAGCCTCAAGAAATATATCCAACTCTTTCTTGAATATATTTAATGAACTGGCCTCCACCGCCCTCTGTGGCAGAGAATTCCATAGGTTCACCACTCTCTGGGTGAAGAAATTCCTCCTCATTTCAGTCCTAAATGGCTTACCCCTTATCCTTAGACTATGACCCCTGGTTCTGGACTCCCCGGCCATCATAAACATGCTTTCTGCATCTAGTCTGTCCAGACCTGACAGAATTTTATAGGTTTCGATGAGATCCCCTCTCAATCTTCTAAACTCCAGTGAGTATATACCTAATTGACACAATCTCTCCTCGTACGTCATTCCTGCCATCACAGGTATCAGCCTGGTGAATCTTCGCTGTACTCCCTCCATGGCAAGAACGTCCTTCCTCAGGTAAGGTGACCAAAACTGCACACAAGACTCAAGGTGCGGTCTCACCAAGGCCCTGTACAACTGCAGCAAGACATCCTTGTTCTTGTACTCAAACACTCTTGCTATGAAGGCCAACATACCATTTGCCTTCTTAACTGCCTGCTGCACCTGCATGCTTACCTTTAGCAACTGGTGCACAAGAACACCCAGGTCTCTTTGCACTTCCCCTTCTCCCAGTCTATTGCCATTCAAATAATAATCTGCCTTCCTGTTTTTGCCACCAAAGTGAATAACCTCACATTTATCCACATTATAGTGCATTTGCCATGTTTCTGCCCAATCACCCAACCTGTCCAAATCGTACTGGAGTTTCACGACATCCTCCTCACAGCATACCCTCCCACCCAGCTTTGTGTCGTCTGCAAATTTGGAGATATTACACCCAATTCCCTCGTCCAGATCATTAATATATAGTGAACAGCTGGGGTCCTAGGAACGGTCCTTGTGGTGCCCCACTAGTCACTGCCTGCCACTCGGAAAATGACCCGTTTATTCCAACTCTTTGCTTTCTGTCCACCAACCAAAAAGGGTAGTAGGCAGAAGGCTGGAAACTATAGACCTGTTAGCCTAACATCTGTGGTTGGTAAAATGTTAGTGTCCATTATTAAGGAGACAGTAATGGGACATTTGGATAAACATAATTTAATAGGACAAACTCAGCATGGTTTCATGAAGGGGAAGTCATGTTTGACAAATTTGCTTGAGTTCTTTGAGGAAGTAACATACAGGGTGGATAAAGGAGAGCCAGTGGACGTACTGTATTTAGACTTCCAAAAGGCATTTGGCAAAGTACCACACAAAAGATTATTGCTCAAGATAAAAAAATCACAGGATTGGGGGTAATATTCTGGCGTGGGTGGAGGATTGGCTCTCTAACAGAAAGCAGAGAGTTGGGATAAATGATTCGTTCTCAGACTGGCAAGCAGTAACTAGTGGTGTTCCGCAGGGGTCAGTGCTGGGTCCCCAACTCTTTACAATCTATATTAACGATTTGGAGCAGGGGACCGAGTGTAACATATCAAAGTTTGCAGATGATACAAAGATGGGAGGAAAAGTAGTGAGTGAGGAGGACATAATAAACCTGCAAAGTGACATAGACAGGCTAAGTAAGTGGGCAGAGATTTGGCAGATGGAATACAATACTGGAAAGTGTGAGGTTATGCACTTTGGCAGGAAAAATCATAGAGCAAGTTATTATCTTAATGGCAAGAAACTGGAAAGTACTGTAGTACAAAGGGATCTGGGGGTCCTGGTGCACGAAACTCAAAAAGTTAGTATGCAGGTGCAGCAAGTGATCAAGAAGGCCAATGGAATGTTGGCTTTTATTGCTAGGGGGATAGAATATAAAAACAGGGAGGTATTGCTGCAGTTATACAGGGTATTGGTGAGACCGCACCTGGAATACTGCATACAGTTTTGGTGTCCATATTTAAGAAAAGACATACTTGAGCTCGAGTCAGTACAAAAAAGGTACACTCGGTTAATCCCAGGGATGAGGGGGTGGTCATATGAGGAGAGGTTGAGTAGATTGGGACTCTACTCATTGGAGTTCAGAAGAATGAGAGGCGATCTTATTGAAACATATAAGATTGTGAAGGGGCTTGATCGGGTGGATGCGGTGAGGATGTTCCCAATGATGGGTGAAACTAGAACTGGGGGGCATAATCTTAGAATAAGGGGCTGCTCTTTCAAAACTGAGATGAGGAGAAACTTCTTCACTCAGAGGGTGGTAGGTTTGTGGAATTTGCTGCCCCAGAAAGCTGTGGAAGCTACATCATTAAATAAATTTAAAACAGAAATAGATAGTTTACTAGAAGTAAAGGGAATTAAGGGTTACGGGGAGCGGGCAGGAAATTGGACATGAGTCTAGGTTCGGAATGGGCATGGCCCTGTGGGTAGTGGAGCGGGCCCAGGGGCCGTGTAGCCTGGTCTGCTCCTACTACTTGTGTTCTAATTCTGTGTTAGATTTCAGGAGATGGTTTTATTCCTGTTCCTGGCTGGGGTGGAGATCGCCTTTACAGAAGGTAAGTACTGTAGAAAATATAGGGACAGAGTGATCTCCTGGACGAGTTTCGATCGCCTAGATGGGTCGGAGAGGAATTTCCCAGATTTTTTCTCCCAAATTGGCCATTGGGTTTTATATCTGGTTTTTCGCCTCTCCCGGGAGATCACATGGGTTTGGGTGGGATGGAGAGTGATAGAAGATTTGAGGTTAGAATCAGATCAGCCATGATCTTATTGAATGGTGGAGCAGGCTCGAGGGGCCGATTGGCCTAATCCTGCTCCTATTTCTTATGTTCTTATGTTCTCTATCCAAGTCAATACCTTGCCCCCAATCCCATGTGCCTTAGTTTTGCACGCTAACCTCTTATGTGGGACCTTATCGAAAGCCTTCTGAAAGGATACACCACATCCACTGGTTCTCCCTTATCTATTTTACCAGTTACATCCTCAAAAAATTCCAGTAGATTAGTCAAGCATGATTTACCTTTTGTAAATCCATGTTGACTTTGTCCGATCCGGTCACTGCTTTCCAAGTGCTCTGCTATTACATCTTTTATAATGGACTCTAGCATTTTCCCCACTACCGATGTCAGGCTTACCGGTCTATAATTCCCCACTTTTTCTCGGCCACCTTTTTTGAATAGTGGGATAACATTAGCTACCCTCCAATCCATGGGTACTGTTCCAGAGTCTATTGAGTTCTGGAAGATGACCAGCAATGCATCTACTATTTCTAGGGCCACTTCCTTAAGTACCCTGGGATGTAGATTATCAGGCCCTGGGGATTTATCGGCCTTCAGTCCCATCAATTTTCCTAACACCATTTCCCTACAAATACTGATTTCTTTCAGTTCCACCCTTTCATCAGACCCTATGTTCCGCGGTATTTCTGGGAGGTTATTTGTGTCCTCCTTTGTGAAGACTGAACCAAAATATGTATTTAGTTGGTCTGCCATTTCTTTGCTCCCCATGATAAATTCCCCTGATTCTGACTGCAAGGGACCTACGCTTGACTTCACCAATCTTTTTCTCTTTACATATCTATAAAAGCTTTTACATTCAGTTTTTATGTTCCCTGCAAGCTTACTCTCATATTCTATTTTCCCTTTCTTAATGAATCCCTTTGTCCTCCTTTGTTGAATCCTAAACTGCTCCCAATCCTCAGGATTATTGCTTTTTCTGGCCAATTTGTATGTCCTCTCCTTGGAACTTATGCTATCCCTAATTTCCCTTGTTAGCCACGGTTGAGTCACCTTTTTTGTTTTATTTTTATGCCAAACTGGGATGAACAACTTCTGTAGTTCATCCATTCGGTCTTTGAATGTTTGCCATTGCCTATCCACCGTCAACCCTTTGAGTGCCATTCCCCAATCAATCCTACCCAACTTGCTACTCAGACCATCGTAGTTTCCTTTATTTAAATTGAGGACCCTAGTTACTGAGTCAACTACTTCATTCTCCATCTTAATGAAGAATTCGATCATATTATGATCGCTCCGACCCAAGGGGCCTCGTACAACAAGATTGCTAATTAATCCTTTCTCGTTACAAAATACCCAGTCTAAGATGGCCTGATCTCTGGTTGGTTCCTCGACATATTCATAAAATGGAATTTTACAGTTATTAGAAATGCTAAGATTATTAGTCTAGTTATTACAGAGAGAATAATAAATAGTTTAGTAAAGTCATTGAGGTGTTCAGTTGACATCATAAACTGTAGAACTGAATCCAAGCAACAGCCTCACAATCGCCTCCATGATTTTTTTTTATTTTCAGAATATATACATAGCAGAACTAAAGTAATGTATTTCAAAAAGAAAATACTGCAGATGCTGGAAATCTGAAATAAAAACAGAAAATGCTGGAGATACTCAGCAGGTCAGGCAGCATCTGTGAAGAGAGAAACAGAGTTAACGTTTCAGGCCGATGACCTTTCGTCAGAGCTGGAAAAAAGCAGGAAATGGAACAGATTTTTAAGCAAATGTAGGGGCAGGGAAAGGGGGGAGGGGATGAAAGAACAAAAAGGAAGGTCTGTGATAGGATAGAAGGCAGGAGAGGTTAAGAGACATTGGCCTAGAAATTCACTTTGGGCCCGCCAGCTGGCGTGCGCCCAAAAGTTAGCGCTGAGCGCGGAGCCAGTTGCGACCGTCAGATATTCAGTTTTTGCGCCCCAAGTCAGAACCGAGCGCTATTCCAGGGTGTGCCCGCCCCCGCTTGGGGCGCTGAAACTGAATTTCAGCGCTCTAGGCGCCGCTGCGCCACCCGCTGCGGAGCAGCAGGCTGCGGTACTGCAGGCCTCCTCCTTCTCTTAAGGAGGAGGTGCCTGCAACGGGGAGATCGCCGCTGGATAGTGCCGGCAAATGAGCCCGGCACCACGGAGAAGTGCCGGGTTCGCGGAAAGCAGCTGGCAATGCCGCGGGGGGGGGGTGGTGGAGGAGGCCGGGGAAGGAGGTGCGGGCAGGCAGCCGCCGAAAAAGCGGCCGGCCGCACCTCCACCTTAAAGCGCCCCACTAAGGCTACAGTACGGCCCCGTTTTCTGATCGCTGTTTGCGGCCGCTGCGGAAGAGGCAGCCGCAACTCAATATGGGGGTCGGGCCGGTAGCGGGGCGGTAGCGGGGCACTGCGCACACCGATGACATCATCGGTGCCGGCGCAGCGCTAACGGCTACCGCCGCCATTACCGCTGCGCTGAATATCAGCGCAAACTCCTCTATTGGCGCAGAAGCCCTCTTTGGGCGGTAACTGGCCGCAAAGCTGGCAGCGCCTTACTGAATTTCTAGGCCATTGAGCGATATTCAAGGCAAAAGGAGATCGTAATGGGACAGGTTAAGAAACAAAAGATGGCTCTAGATGAAGTGTAAATTGAGCTGGCAGAATGAAAGACAGCTGCCATGTGGGAGAGAAGAAAAAAATGTATTTCATATGTTTTGATAGCAATAGCCGACATGGTAGATATTGACTACCAGCTCACTCCAAGATGCATTTAATGCAAAATGGTGCCCTTCTTTCAGTCCCAAACTAGCACTCTAAGCCGCTCAGCTTTATAAAGTGGCAGCAAATGCTAGGTAGTATTCTGCTCAAAGTACCAGTCTGAGACTGAATGAAGGAAATAAAAAGACACTGATACAGAATTAAGAGCACTTACGTTCAGAGCTGCACATTGGGAGGAGAGGTTGTACAGCTGATGTCATTTACTAAGGTCCACTTAATTGCCTTCTAGCTGGTAAGGTATAAGCCTGTATAATCTTTCATCATCGCTCATCCCCTTTACACTTGCTTCTCTTTAAAGACACCTTTATATTCCCCTCACTTATTCTCTCATCTTTGTCTTTCTCCAATCAATCCTGCAATATCTCTCTGATTCTGGCTCTCTGTTCTCAGGCCAGGATTTCCTTTGTTCTCCTTCACCCACTGTTCTCTTGAATTGTGGCCCCTTTTACACATTCATCTATAGCTCAATCTCTCAGTGCCCCATCTGTCTTCCCCTCCTCTTTGCCCAATCATTAGAAAAACAGCAGGCAACACTGCCTCAGCAATTCGGTGAACTTTGTTCTTATTGTTTTGTCACTTCTGCAATCCTGAAATCCTGGGATTTTCATAGAAACATAGAAACATAGAAGATAGGAGCAGGAGTAGGCCATTCAGCCCCTCAAGCCTGCTCCGCCATTCAATGCGATCATGGCTGATCATCCAAATTCAGTACCCGGTCCCTGCTTTCTCCCCATACCCCTTGATTCCTTTAGCCTTAAGAAATATACCCAACTCCTTCTTGAATATATTTAATGAACTGGCCTCCACCGCCTTCTGTGGTAGAGAGTTCCACAGGTTCACCACTCTCTGGGTGAAGAAATTCCTCCTCATTTCTGTCCTAAATGGCCAACCCTTTATCCTTAGACTGTGACCCCTGGTTCTGGACTCCCCGACCATCGGGAACATTTTTCCTGCATCTAGTCTGTCCAGCCCTGTCAGAATTTTATAAGTTTCAATGAAATCACCTCTCATTCTTCTAAACTCCAGCGAGTACAAGCCCAATCGACCCAATCTCTCCTCATACGTCATTCCTGCCATCCCAGGTATCAGTCTGGTGAATCTTCGCTGAACTCCTTCCATGGCAAGAACATCCTTCCTCAGATAAGGCGACCAAAACTGCACACAATACTCAAGATGTGGCCTCACCAAGGCCCTGTACAACTGCAGCAAGACATCCTTGTTCCTATACTCAAACCCTCTCGCTACGAAGGCCAACATACCATTTGCCTTCTTAACCGCCTGCTGCACCTGCATGCTTACCTTCAGCGACTGGTGCACAAGGACACCTAGGTCTCGTTGCACATCCCCTTCTCCCAATCTATTGCCATTTAGATAATAATCTGCCTTCCTGTTTTTGCCACCGAAGTGGACAACCTCACATTTATCCACGTTATATTGCATCTGCCACATTTCTGCCCAATCACCCAACATGTTCAAATCATCCTGGAGTTTCACGACATCCTCCTCACAGCACACACGCCCACCCAGCTTTGTGTCGTCTGCAAATTTGGAGATATTACATCTAGTTCCCTTGTCTAGATCATTAATATATATTGTGAATAGCTGGGGTCCAAGGACCGATCCCTGCGGTACCCCACTAGTCACTGCCTGCCACTCGGAAAAGGACCCGTTTATTCCAACTCTTTGCTTTCTGTCTGCCAACCAGTTCTCTATCCAAGTCAATACCTTGCCCCCAATCCCATGTGCCTTAACTTTACACGCTAATCTCTTATGCGGGACCTTATTGAAGGCCTTCTGAAAGTCCAAATACACCACATTCACTGGCTCTCCCTTATCTATTTTACCAGTTACATCCTCAAAAAATTCCAGTAGATTACTCTCATATTCTATTTTCCCCTTCTTAATTAATCCCTTTGTCCTCCTTTGTTGAATCCTAAATTGCTCCCAATCCTCAGGATTATTGCTTTTTCTGGCCAATTTATATGTCCTCTCCTTGGATCTTATGCTATCACTAATTTCCCTTGTTAGCCGCAGTTGCGTCACGTTTTTTGTTTTATTTTTGTGCCAAACTGGGATGAACATTTTCTGTAGTTCATCCATGTGGTCTTTGAATGTTTGCCATTGCCTATCCACCGTCAACCCTTTGAGTGACATTCCTCAATCAATCCTACCCAACTCGCGCCTCAGACCATCGTAGTTTCCTTTATTTAAATTTAGGACCCTAGGCCTAGAAATTCAGTTGGCTGCACCAGCCGTTAGCGCCTTAGGAGGAGTAGATCTCGAGCGCTAGGCGCTTAGCGCCCGGGCGCAGTGCGATCTGCGCCTCGCCCCAACTTCAGTAGACATTTAGCGCCGGCGCAAAGTCATTGCGCGCGCTCATCTGCGCGCGCAGATCATGACGTCATTTCGTCGTGCAACACCCTTTGTGCGCCCGGAACCGGAACTTCACTCGCGCCGCCCCATTGTGCGCCTGGCGGCCCGAACGACTGTGAAGTGGAACGGTACACAGCCGAGGCGGGCCGTGGGGAGCACAAATTAAAGGGCACTCCTGCAGTAGAAAAGGCAGCCGTTTTGCAACACTCCTTCTTTGGGAGGAGGAGGAGGAGGAGGAGGAGGAGGAGGAGGAGGAACAACAAAGTGATGGAGAGAAGCCCTCCCCAAAAACACAAATACACTAGTCTCGGCCTGTCAAAAAAACAAATCCACTCTCCCCCTTTAAGAGCTCACCGGAGCCAGAGTGTCTGCCGGCAATCAGCAGCTCGCCGCACCTGCCCTGCACCCAACTTCCGGTGTTAGCACCCCGGGCTGCCGGCTTAGCGCCTAATGATAGTCGTGCATTGCCTCTTTTAGCGCAGCAGCAACCTCTTAGGGCGATGCAACTGAATATCGGCGAAGGGGGCTCGACTTTGCGCCGGGCGCAAACTTTAGCGGCCGCCCGACTTTACCGCCCCAAAAGTGGCTATACTGAATTTCTAGGCCCTAGTCTCTGAGTCAACTACTTCATTCTCCATCTTAATGAAGAATTCGATCATATTATGATCGCTCCGACCCAAGGGGCCTCGTAAAACAAGATTGCTAATTAATCCTTTCTCGTTAAATAATACCCAGTCTAAGATGGCCTGATCTCTGGTTGGTTCCTCGACATATTGGTCCAGGAAACCATCCCGTAAACACTCCAGGAATTCCTCCTCCACAGTATTGTTACTAATTTGTTTAGCCCAATCTATATCTAGACTAAAGTCACCCATGATGACTGCTGTGCCCTTATTGCACGCTTCTTTAATTTCCCTTTTAATGCCATCCCCAACCTCCACCTTACTGTTTGGAGGTCTATATACCACTCCCACTAACGTTTTCTGCCCCTTGGTATTTCTCAATTCTACCCATACAGATTCCACATCATCAGAGCTAATATCCTTCCTTACAATTGTGTTAATCCCTTCTTTAACCAGTAATGCTACCCCACCTCCCTTTCCTTTTTGCCTATCTTTCCTGAATATCAAATACCCCTGGATGTTGAGTTCCCAGCCTTGGCCATCCTTGAGCCACGTTTCCATAATCCCAATCAAATCATATTCGTTTACCTCTATTTGCGCAGCCAATTCATCCACCTTATTGCAAATGCTCCTCGCATTAAGACACAAAGCCTTCAGGCTTATTTTTTTAATGCTCTTAGACCTATTAGAATTATTATTTACTGTGGCCATGTTTGATTTAAACCATTCATTTCTCTGACTGCCACTTTTGTTTTTCCCCTTCCTTTCTTTTGCATTTATCCTTGTTTCTCTTTCCACTGTCCCCCTGCTCAGGTTCCCAACCCCCTGCCATCTTAGTTTAAACCCTCCCCCAGAGCACTAGCAAACACACCCCCTAGGACATTGGTTCTAGCCCTGCCCACGTGCAAACCGTCTGGTGTGAACTGGTCCCACCTCCCCCAGAACTGGTTCCAATGTCCCAGGAACTTGAATCCCTCCCCCTGGCACCATTCCTCTAGCCACATATTCATCTGAAATATCCTTCTTTTTCAACTCTGACTAGCACGTGGCACTGGTAGCAATCCTGAGATTACTACCTTTGAGGTCCTATTTTTTAATTTACCTCCTAACTCCCTATATTCAGCTTTTAGGACCTCATCCCAGTTTTTACCTATATCGTTGGTACCTATATGCACCACGACAACTGGCTGTTCACCCTCCCCTTCCAAAATGTTCTGCAGCCGCACTGAGACATCCTTGACCCTTGCACCAGGGAGGCAACACACCATCCTGGAGTCTCATTTGCGGCCACAGAAACGCCTATCTATTCCCCTTACAATAGAATCCCCTATTACTATAGCTCTACCCCTCTTTTTCCTCCCGTCCTGTGCAGCAGAGCCACACCTGGTGCCAGGAAGTTGGCTGCTGCTGCCTTCCTCTGATAAGCCATCCCACCCAACAGTACTCAAAGTGGTGTATCTGTTTCAGAGGGGATGTCCACAGGGAACCCCTGCACTATCTGCCTGCGCCTAGTACTCTGCCTGTTGGTCACCCATTCCCTTCCTGCCTGTCCAACCTCTACCTGCGGTGTGTCCAACTCGCTAAATGTGCTATTCATGACATCCTCAGCATCGTGAATGCTCCAGTATGCATCCAATCGCAGCTCCAGCGCCGCAATGCAGTCTGTCAGTAGCTGCAGCTGGATACACTTCCTGCACACGTAGTTGTCAGGGACAAAGGAAGTGTCCCTGAGTTCCCACATAGCGCAGGAGGAGCATACCAAGTGGCCAGGCTGTCCTTCCATGACTTACCCTTTAATTAATTTAAATTAAATTAAATCAATCAATACAACCAATTACACTACAGTTAAATGGTTCAGAGACCCAGGTAAGGCCTCAGACCACGGGTGTCAGCGGGAGGCGCGAGCGGGAAGCTTAAAAAGGCTTCAGAGACCCAGGTAAGGCATACCAATCTCCAGTCTCCAAAGTCAGAGGGAAGGAGAGAGGTAAAAGGTAATCCAAGTGTGACGTCACCAGAAAGCAGGTAAGTGATTGGTTGGTAAGTATTTCTCTATTTTTAAGCTTAAACTCTGTGATTTATAGTTTCTAAGGTGCGATATTTATCATCTAGAATTGGGGCAGAGGGTATTTAAAAATAATATTAATAAATTTAATTAATTACATAGAATGGGAGATCAGGTGATGTGTTGCTGCTGCAATATGTGGGAGCTGGTGGACACCATTGATGCTCACGGTGATCACATTTGCAGTAAGTGTTGGCTGCTCGAGGAATTCCAGCTCCGTGTTGAAGAGCTGGAGTCTGAGCTTCAAACACTGAGACACATCAGGGAGGGGGAGGGTTACCTGGACTCTGTGTATCAGGAGGTAGTCACACCAATTAGATTAATTAATTCAAATGTAGTCCGTGGCCAGGGTCAGGATGGTGTGACTAGAAGTGAGGCAGGTATGGGGATCCAGGAGGTAGTGTTGGAGGAGCTGTAGCCCTTGCTCTTGTCCAACAGGTTTGAGGCTCTTACTCCCTGTGAGGATGGGAACAGAGACTGTGGGGACGATGAGCAACCTGGCCACAGCACCGTGGAGTGGGGGGCCATTCAAGTGGGGGGAGTTAAAAGAAATGTTGTAGTGGTAGGGGATAGTATCGTTAGGGGGGTAGATAGAGTTCTTTGCAACCGAGAGCGAGAGTCCCGAAGGCTGTGTTGCCTGCCCGGTGCCAGGGTTAAGGACATCTCCTCTGGGCTGGAGAGAAACTTGGAGTTGGAGGGGGAGGATCCAGTTGTCATGGTCCATGTTGGTACCAACGACATAGATAGGACAAGGAAGGAGGTTCTGCTGAGGGAGTTTGAGCAGCTAGGGGCCAAATTAAAAAGCAGAACCACAAGGGTAATAATCTCTGGATTACTACCTGAGCCACGTGCAAATTTGGCTAGGGTAAATAAAATTAGAGAGTTAAATGCGTGGCTCAAAGACTGGTGTGGGAGAAATGGGTTTTGCTTCCTGGGACACTGGCATCAGTACTGGGACAGGCGAGAGCTGTTCCGTTGGGACGGACTTCACTTGGCCAGTGCTGGGACTAGAATCCTGGTGAATTGAATAACTAGGGCTGTAGAGAGGGCTTTAAACTAATTAGTGGGGGGGAGGTTTTAAGAGAGCGAAAAATAAAAATGACAGCAGAGAAGGCAATAGAGCAAGGTAGCAGTGGGGGAATTAAAAACCAGAGCGTGTCAGGAAGGGACAGAATGTATAATGATAAAGGTAAAGTAGTAAAAGGGGTAAAAGCAGGAATAAATTGTCAGAAAACATATTTGAAAGTTCTTTATTTGAATGCACGCAGCATTCGTAACAACATTGACGAGTTGACGGTGCAAATAACTACACGTGGGTTTGATCTGGTGGCCATTACGGAAACATGGCTGCAAGATAATCATGAATGGGAACTAAACATACAAGGGTATTTGACAATTAGGAAGGACAGACAGGAAGGAAAGGGAGGTGGGGTTGTTATGTTAATCAAGGATGGAATCACTGCAATAGTCAGAAATGATATTGGGTCAAAGGATTAGGATAGTGAAACAGTTTGGGTGGAGATAAGGAATAATAAGGGGAAAAAGTCACTAGTGGGTGTAGTCTATAGGCCTCCTAACAGTTGCAACTCTGTTGGTCGGAGTATAAATCAGAAAATAGTTGGGGCTTGTAATAAGGGAACAGCTATAATCATGGGGGAATTTAACTTTCATATTGACTGGACTAATCAAATTGGGCATGGCAGCCTTGAGGAAGAGTTCATAGAGTGTATTAGGGATGGGTTCCTTAAGCAGTATGTAACTGAACCAACCAGGGGGCAGGCAATCTTAGATCTGGTCCTGTGTAATGAGACAGGATTAATAAAAAATGTCCTAGTAAAGGATCCCCTTGGAATGAGTGACCATAATATGGTTGAATTCCAAATTCAGTTTGAGGGTGAGAGAGTTGGATCTCAAACCAGCGTACTAAGCTTAAATAAAGGAGACTATGAAGGTATGAGAGTAGAATTGACTAAAGTGGACTGGGAAAACAGACTAAAGTGTAAGACGGTACAAGAGCAGTGGTCTACATTCAAGGAGATATTTCACATCTTTCAAGATAAATATATTCCACGGAGGAAAAAGGGGAGAAAAAGAAAAGACAGCCATCCGTGGCTTAGTAAAGTAAAAAAGGATAGTATTCGACTGAAAACAAGGGCATATAAATTAGCCAAATCTAGTGGGAGGATAGAAGATTGGGAAGCATTTAAAAGCCAGCAAACAATAACTAAAAGATTAATTAAGAAAGGGAAGATAGATTATGAAAGTAAAGTAGCAAAAAATATAAAAACAGATAGCAAGAGTTTCTACAGCTATATAAAAAGAAAAAGGGTGGCTAAAGTGAACGTTGGTCCCTTAGAGGATGGGACCAGGAAACTAGTGGTGGGGAACATGGAGATGGCAAAGACGCTGAACAAATATTTTGTCTCAGTCTTTACAGTAGAGGACACTAAAAATATCCCAACACTGGACAAACAGGGGGCAATGGGGGGGGGGGGGGAGGAGCTAAACATGATTAAAATCACTAAGGAGATGGTACTCAGTAAAATAATGGGACTTAAGGTGGATAAATCCCCCGGACCTGATGGCCTACATCCTAGGGTCTTGAGAGAAGTGGCGGTAGGGATTGTGGATGCATTGGTGATCATTTTCCAGAACTCCCTGGACTCAGGAAAGGTCCTGACAGATTGGAAAACTGCTAATGTAACAGCCTTATTTAAGAAGGGAAATAGACAAAAAGCTGGAAACTATAGACCAGTTAGCCTAACATCTGTGGTTGGCAAAATGTTGGAGTCCATTATTAAGGATACACTAACAGAGCATTTGGATAAACATAATTTAATAGGACAGAGTCAGCATGGTTTTACAAAGGGGAAATCATGTTTGACAAATTTGCTCCAATTCTTTGAGGATGTAACATACAGGGTGGATAAAGGGGAACCAGTGGATGTAGTGTATTTGGACTTCCAAAAGGCATTTGACAAGGTTCCACACAAAAGATTACTGATCAAGATAAAAAATCACGGGATTGGGGGTAATATACTGGCATGGGTGGAAGATTGGCTATCTAACAGAAAACAAAGAGTTGGGATAAATGGTTCGTTCTCGGGCTGGCAATCAGTAACTAGAGGTGTTCCGCAGGGGTCAGTGCTGGGACCCCAACTCTTTACAATCTATATTAACGATTAGGAGGAAGGGACCGAGTGCAACATATCCAAGTTTGCCGACGATACAAAGATGGGAGGGAAAGCAGTGAGTGAGGAGGACATAAAAAACCTGCAAAAGGACATAGACAGGCTAAGTGAGTGGGCAGAGATTTGGCAGATGCAATATAATGTTGGAAAGTGTGAGGTTATGCACTTTGGCAGAAAAAATCAAAGAGCAAGTTATTATCTAAATGGAGAGAAACTGCAAAGTGCTACAGTACAAAGGGATCTGGGGGTCCTGGTGCATGAAACACAAAAAGTTAGTATGCAGGTGCAGCAGGTGATCAGGAAGGCCAATGGAATCTTGGCTTTTATTGCAAGGGGGATGGAGTATAAAAACAGGGAAGTCTTGCTTCAGTTATACAGGGTATTGGTGAGGCCACACCTGGATACTGCGTGCAGTTTTGGTTTCCATATTTAAGAAAAGATATACTTGCTCTCGAGGCGGTTCAGAGAAGGTTCACTCGGTTGATTCCGGCGATGAGGGGGTTGACGTATGAGGAAAGGTTGAGTAGGTTGGGTCTCTACTCATTGGAGTTCAGAAGAATGAGAGGCGATCTTATCGAAACATATAAGATTGTGAGGGGGCTTGATCGGGTGGATGCGGTGAGGATGTTTCCACTGATGGGTGAGATTAGAACTAGGGGGCATAATCTTAGAATAAGGGGCTGCCCTTTCAAAACTGAGATGAGGAGAAACTTCTTCACTCAGAGGGTAGTAAATCTATGGAATTTGCTACCCCAGAGAGCTGTGGAAGCTGCAACATTAAATAAATTTAAAATGGAGATAGACATTTTCCTAGCAGATAAGGGAATTAGGGGTTACGGGGAGAGAGCAGGGAAGTGGACGTGAGTCTAGATTCAGATCAGCCATGATCCTATTGAATGGCGGAGCAGGCCCGAGGGGTCGTATGGCCTACTCCTGCTCCTATTTCTTATGTTCTTATGTTCAACAGTCCCTGTTACACCAGAGAGACCTTAGTACTATAAACCACAGAGTTAAAGTTTAAAAAGAGAGAAATACTCACCAACCAATCACCTACCTGCTTTCTGGTGACGTCACACTTCAATTACTTTTTACTTCTCTCCCTCCCTCTGAGCTCGGAGACTGCAGATTAGTAAGCCTACCTGGTCTCGGAGCTGCTTTTAAATACTGCCACCTCGGTCGCCTCGTTCCCCGCAGGTCCGCCTGCCTGCCACCGCTGCTTTGAAGCCTACCTGGTCTCAGAGCCGCTTTTAAATACTGCCGCCTCGGTCGCCTTGTTCCCCACAGGTCCGCCTGCCTGCCGCTGCTGCTCTGAGGCCTACCTGGTCTCGGAGCCGCTTTTAAATACTGCCGCCTCGGTCGCCTTGTTCCCCGCCGGTCCGCCTGCCTGCCGCCGCTGCTCAGCTGTAAATCCCAAGATTTTGGGGTTGCTAAAATGGCTAGGGTCCCGGGATATGGAGTCGTGCAATTGCAATCACCAATTCATTAAAATTGTGCCCTTTTAAAACCGCAATGGTCCTGAAATTGCGCTGTCTGTGTAGGAGTACACCATCGTATTCCCGTTGAAATGCCCCGCAAGTTCCTGATTTCCGCATGCGCGAAATCTGGGACTTGCAGCCAGTCAACATATGTATTGACAGGCCATCTGCGGGGGCCCCGATAAAGCAATCGCTGGCATAGAGTTGGGCTATTTGCCAAGCGACTGGCCAGCAATTGCCCAAGTAAATCTTACAGTTGATGTAAGCAGGCATAGGGTCTGTTTGCATCTGCTTAAGGGGCTATCTAAGGTTTAAATTAAACATTTTCATGTCCAAAATTATGCACATACACTTCATTAAATGAGTTTATGCAAATATTGGCTCAGATTACAGTTTTAATGGTGTTTAAAATTACTATCAAAAAGTTAAATTTTTATTGAGGTTGGTACAATTAAGGTACTTATTAATAAAATTCCATTTCTGTAAGTTGTATAATTATACATTTCAGGATTCCATTGTATATCATTAGGGGATTCCCTTCATAAATGATTGAAATGGAATCCTCCTTTGTCATTGGAGGACTGGGCCCACGTGATCCCAGGTACGCTTCTGAACCGCCTGCGTCCCTGGGATCCATGGGCCTTTACACTGCCCTCTGCCTCAAGGCCTGAGACCGCAACTTTTCGCAGCCTGGGTGCCAGGAGGTACTTTCAGAATTGTTTCACCGGTCGGAGGCATACTCCGGAGGTGCGCCTCCGACCGCAATTTCTAGGCCAATATTCTTTTGTCCTAGTCCTCAATGCTGTTGATTGCCATATAATTTACATTTAATTATATTGTGGTTCACTGATATTATGGATACTATTCTGATTTGCAAGAAACAGATTGAGTTAACCCAGTGGATTCCTTGACATAGTATTGAAAAATTAATCACGTACCAGATTTGTTAGTTCTGATTCTGTGCCATCAGTTCAATTGAAGAATTCCCAGTTTATCATGATAACAGAATGTTGTCATTCAGAAGCCATCTATTCATTTACTTTCCATTGAGAGGCCAGTGGATTGTGAAAGGCCAGAAGAGTGTTCAGTTTAGCCTCAGCAAGAGATCAGCCTTTGAGAGAGTGCAGCATTGAGGTGCAATTGGGCAGGAGTTGTTCTGCAATTAATACATGTGTGAACTGAGTAAGCAGAATTTACATTTTCTGAGAATTTGATGCTAGCAGGAGTTCAAGCTCCAACTATCGACATGTTTTAAGTTAGACACAGTGGGTTAGGGCAGTGCAGGGAACCTTTGTGATGTGTGCGGATTGCGATATGCGGGCCATCATGAATTCTCAGCTTATTTAGAGGCAGCACATTTATACTAGTTGTTAGCAAAACAGATTCTCCGGAGCAGAGGCGACTGTGTGCTCAAGGAGAAATTGGCCTTAACTTCAGCAGTAGATTGGTGGAAAACTCAGAGAAATAGCATAAACGGACATTAACTGTTATTCTGGGGTAACTGCTGAAGTTAGAGAAAATCTGCGGAAATTCCAGGCAAATGCTTTTATAATTCACTACCTAAAATCTTCTTTCTGTCTCTTTCTCCTCTGATTACATTTTCTCATTATTGATTTCAGCCAAACATTTTGCTTCTTCAAGCTTACAATCAGTCTCCTATTCAGTCTAATAGCTGAATGGCCCAGAACTTGGTGTCGGGGGCTTGCCGCACGTGCAAGCCCCTGATGTGCACTTACCCGGCGCGCTGACATCTGAAACCTGGCCCGCAGTGGATTTCCTGTCAGTGGCCCGGTTCTGATGTCGGCGCGCTGTGCTAACCTGACCCAGCGGCGTAGTTAGTGCGATGTGCCGGCTGGGATCAGGTGAACACTGTTCAGCCAATCAGGGAAGAGGAAACTTCATTCATAAGTTTGAGAGTAAGAACTGTCAAGCTCATGAGAAGTACTGCACCCCAAAACACTACTTAAACTTTAAATAAAATTTAAAAAAACATCCCAATCATTAAATTAAGTATAAATAAGTTAAAAAAAATAATTTAACCCATAATTTTTTTTTTTGAAAAAAAAATTTTTTTAATAAAAAGGGTCTAAAACTAAACTTACCTTATTGTAGATTCTTTAAAATAATAAACCTGTGGGAAAAAAAATTCTAAATTGCACTAAAACACCACTTACCTGTAAAAATAAATACTTACGTGTGCTTTTTACAAGCGTAAAGACCGGAGGCCTTTACACATGCGCAAATCCCCCAAAACAGAGGAAATCCAAGACGCACGCGCTGCCCCCTACAGCGCACGCACTAGCCTCTTCACCTCTTGGGTTAGAGGAGAGGAAATGCCGGTTTTCAGCGCATGCGCTGTGCATGCTGAAAACCGGCATTTCCTCCGGCCAGACGTGTGAGTACCCCTTCCGTACTCACGCGTTTGGGGAGGAATTACTGCCCCATTATCAATTTCAAATAATGAATTTTTTTTTGATAAGCATCTGTGCAGCATTTTATAGAAGGCTTTCTGGAAATCGGCCTTCCTGCAGACTTCATGGGCATCCTTGAAATAAGTAAATGGAAGTAGTGTTGTCAAAACCTTTTTGATACTCTTGCCTCTTTAAGTTGCTGCAGGCCTTTAAATCTAACAGCAGTATGCAATCCCTCGCTCCCCTCCCCCTCCATGGCGCATTCCCAATCAGAGGCAGTACTAGTGCCAGAAGCTAGCCGACAATATTAAAACCAGCTAAGCCCGGAAAATTCAGTGGGATCAACCCACTTCTCGCACAGTGGGTGGGAATATATTTTACCCCCTTGGTTTTTGCTTAAGTGGCAAATGCTGCCCCGAGAGATTTCAAGGGTAAGTTTCCAGTCACCACGGCCAATGGTGCTGGAGAGGAATGGGCGATTGGGGGCTCGGAAATTTGGCCGAGGTTACTCTTGCTCGGTCTGTGCCCATTGTGAGCCATACATGCTTAACCAGCCAGGCTTTTTTAGGCCAGCCTGAAGTGCTTTCACACTAACACGCAAGAGCTTCATTTTCATATTACAATGCATAATAATCATACAGAAATCAATGCAGGCCTAATTCCTCCATTTGCTCATGGCGATTGCATTGCATGCTTAGATCACCATAGAAAATGGGCAATCAGGGTTAGGTATGTTCTGGACTGACAGGATGCTAGCGTTTAAAGTAGGGCCAGCTGTATCTTTATTTGGAGCATACATGAAAGTGGACTCTAATTTTGGGTTTGTGAGAGCTGAATTTTCCAGTGTTTGTTTTATTTAGCAGGTAACATATTTTGGAGTTTTTTTTGTCCCAGATTTCTGGTAGGTAGATTTTAATTTCTAGTATCAAAAACTGGAAATTCAAATGTTAATGGCTATTCCTCTCTTCTTGTGTTACTTGATGGAAGAGGAAGGTGGTGAAAGTAAGGAAGCTCAAAGGATAGTCCTTACCTTGCCTATGCAGTCGTGTCTATAGACGCTGTCATGCAATCTACTGAAATCCAGCCTGCAGACGTCCTCCACCACAGGGACTGCACTACCAATAGCAGTCAAGGGCACCACAGCTCTGAAAGTTTATGCCTCACATTGATTCCAAGATCCAAGGGAGATCAGCAATGTCAGTCATTCTGCAGTCACAGATGTCTCAAGCAAGTTACCGATCTGCTGTTAACAAGGCAAAGTTATTTTTCCAAGAAAATCTGGCAGCAGAATGTAAGGGTCTACAATTTTTTTCACATTATAGGATGCCCCAAAATCTAGAGTGTTATTGATGGCATCCATATGGACATCTGAGCTCCTCCAAACAATCCACAGCTTCATGAACCACAAAGATTCCACTCCCTCTGTGTATAGGTGGTCAGTGACCAGCAACACAGAATCATGCAGGTCAATTTCTGCTTGCTGGACAGCATTCTTGATGTCTTCAGCTTAAAACAATTTGTGGCTGGGCTAATTGAAGGTGAAGGCAGACAAAAAAGAATAAGAGACCAATTGATCCAGTCCAATTTTTTGGAAATTTTACCTGGGTTTTTGGATGTTAGAGAGCTCAAGTTAACAAATTATTTGTGTGTAGGAAAGTTCCACAATGGGAAATAGACTTTCCACACTGCTCCTGGGGCCTACAATACCCACAATGCACCTTAATTACCCATGAAAACCAGGCAAAACATTTACAAATAATAATGTGAGGCATGAGCAGTTAAAATAATTTTTGTTCAGGTTTTATACAATTTTAAGCCATTAAACAAAACTCTGAGCTAAAAGTTGTGTTTGGGATTAAAGGTTTGTGTGTCATTGAAGGGCCTGATGGTCATGTGGTGACTAAAAGAGATTCTTGTGAGGTGCTTTGGTGTTGAGTTCGAACAGTGTGCCCAAAGTTAGTCAATCAGCCAGGCCCTGAGCACGGTGACTGACCAGCTATTCAAAGTGCTGGTTTTTGAATAATCAATGGTAGAAAACACCTCTATGGTATTGGACTATGCAAATGACAACCTGAACAAGAACTACAAATCCACTGTGGGCAGTAAGGGAGGAGACATTTTTTTATGAGCATTCCAAAAGTTATATCTGTGAGCTGTATCTTCTGTATCAATAATGTGCAACATTTATATTTCATATCAATCGTGATTTTGCTTCAGCTAATTTACTGTATTACAACAGGCAAACTGCTGTCATATTTTGGTTGCAGTGGAACTACAGTAACTATCAGAAACTATCCTCCAGGTCCTAGCTACCCATGTGCAATACTACAGGAAAGCTGTCAGTCAATATGTATTAGGTATGTTCATAATAATGTACAATTACACAGATATAATAGATGCACATTAATAAAGCTCAATTTAGAATTGGCATTTTAATAGATATATAATCACATACATTTATATCTAATAATGTGATATATTTATACATTATATATATATATATATGTGGGTGAGTGGCACAGATTGATTGTTTTATGTACATAACTGAGTTGTTTATGGGTATGCAAGTAGGCTAGATGAAGGACACAGATTTAATTATTTATGCACACAATTAGTCTTTTTTGTAACCAATTAACAATGCCAGGGGAGATCCATTTGTATGTTATCAAAATGGTTGGATCCATGGTTCAGTGGATATGCTGTTATTAAATAATCACACGGATGCTGTACATTAACAATAAACAGGTCTTTACTGGAGGAGGGTAGTCTCAAGATTAGGGGTACAGAGGCATGCGCAAAGCTTGTATACCGGTGTGGTCACTGCCGGTACTACAGTATACAGGAGCTGTAAAAGTAGTTCTGACTTAAAGGCACATACACTACAATTCCTCCCCTTTTAGATTAGTAGTACCCCTAATATTCAAATAACAATTGACATTTCAACATGTACATTAAACAACAAAAGTCCATTTATAGATTCAGTCTTTGGGACGGCTTCCTGACCCTTTCGGGATAGCGCCTTTCCGGAGGTTCTTGTTCTTGGTGCAGAGGCGATTCTGACCCCTTTTCATTGGGTAGTTCATCGGGTTCCACTGCTACTGGGTCTGAGGTAGATGCTACCGGTATGTCGGGTTCATCCCCAGGTACTCGAGACATGGGGTTGACGCGTTCCTGTGACGCTAAGATCTGATCGACGTGGCGTCTCACAATGTTCTCCCCGACATCCACTGTGTACATTAATGGCCCCTGCCTTGTACATATCGTTCCGGGTTGCCATTTCTCTGTTCGATAGTCACAGGCCAAGACTGGTTGCCCTACATTGAAGCTCCTTGTCGGTTTCTCATTGATGTGCTGGAATTGTTTGTCCTCAAAATTTCTTCGCACATTTGGTCTGAGCAAGTCCAGACGAGATCTCAACCTTCGGTTAAAGAACATCATGGCCGGGGTCTGGTTGGTAACTGCATGTGTCGCGTTTCGGTAGGCTAATAAGAAATTGTCCATCTTATGCTGTAGTGGAATTTCATTGTCGCACATGGCCTTTATCGCCTTCTTAAAGGTTTGTACGAACCTCTCAGCCAATCCATTTGTGGCTGGATGATACGGGGCGGATGTGTAATGTCTTACCCCATTCCTTCTCATAAATTTTTGGAACTCGTCGGACACAAACTGTGGTCCATTATCAGTGCAAATCTGCTCTGGCAAACCGTTTCTGGCAAATATGGTCCGTAGGACTGCAATCGTTTTCTCTGTAGTGGTTGAAGACATTTTTATCACCTCAGGCCACTTTGAATGAGCATCCACTGCTATTAAGAACATTGAGTCCATGAATGGACCAGCGAAATCAATATGCACCCGTTGCCATGGAGAGGAGGGCCACTCCCATGGGTGTAGAGGGGCATGTGGTGGTGCATTTTGGACCTTCTGGCATCCTAAGCAGCTCTTAGTTAGGTCTTCGATTTGTTGATCGATTCCCGGCCACCACACATAAGCCCTAGCAAGGCTTTTCATTTTCACTCCCCCCAGATGACCTTCATGTAGCTCATTTAGCACTCTCTCCCTTAACTTGGGTGGAATCACCACTCTGGATCCACACATCACTGTCCCCTGGCATACTGACAGCTGTTCTCTTCTGGATGAGAATGCTGGCAACAGTGAGTCGCCATGACTTGGCCATCCCCTCACCGCCAATTCATATACCCGAGACAGCGTCGGATCATTGCGGGTCTCCTTCTCTATATCCGCGTTCGTTACTGGCAGTCGTTCAATTATTGACGAATAAAATATCTCGATAGGGTCCACTGCTGGTGCTTCCTCCACAGTAGGCAGTGGCAGGCGCGATAGCCCATCAGTGTTCCCATGCTGTTTCGTGCCTTTATATTCTATTTCATATTGATTCGCCCCTAGAAACAGGGACCATCTTTGTAACTGCTGTGCAGTCATCACTGGAACGCCCTTCTTAGGATTAAAGATGGAGACAAGTGGTTGGTGGTCAGTCAGCAAGGTGAACTTCTGCCCATGCAGATAGTGGTTGAATTTTTTTACTCCCCATACTAGGCTGAGGGCCTCCCTGTCAATCTGGGCGTAGTTGTGCTCGGCTGAGGTTAGTGACTGAGACGCAAAGGCTACTGGCCTCTCCAACCCGCCAGGGAATTTGTGCAACAGCACCGCTCCAATACCATAGGGTGATGCATCACATGCCAAACGAATTGGTAGTGCTGGGTTAAAATGGGCCAACACCTCTTTTGATGTGATCAATTCTTTACACTTCTGGAAAGCTCGTCTATGTTCGTCATCCCACTTCCATGGTACCCCTGTTTGCAGTAGGGTGTTCAGTAGGTGTAATACTGTAGACAAATTTGGTAAGAACTTGTGGTAGTAGTTTACCAGCCCGAGGAACGACCTCAGTTGTGGCACATTTTCCGGTGCTGGAGCCTTGACTACTGCCTCAATCTTGTCAGGGGACTTATGTAACCCCTCTTCATCGATGACGTGGCCACAATACGAGATCTGTTTCTGGAAAAACTCGCACTTGTGGCGATTAGCTCGTAGCCCATACTCCTTTAATCTGGTGAGCACCTTCTCCAAGTTGGCGAGGTGATCACCGTCATTTTCGCCCGTTACCAAGATGTCGTCCAAATAACACTGGGTCCCTGGAATCCCTTGCAGGACCTGATCCATCGCCCTTTGCCAGATAGCCGGAGCCGAGGCTACTCCAAACACCAGCTGGTTGTATTGATAGAGACCTTTATGAGTGTTGATCGTGAGGTATTGTTTCGAAGCTTCTTCTACCTCCATTTGCAAGTACGCCTGGGCTAGATCAATTTTGGTGAAGCGTTTACCTCCAGATAGCGAGGCGAAAATATCCTCAATTCGTGGAAGCGGATATTGTACCGTGTGAAGGACTGGGTTCACTGTCGCCTTAAAATCCCCAGAGATGCGGACCTTCTTTGGTTCCCCAGGCGTATTACTCAATGACCTCTTCATTACAGGAATGATGGGTGTAGCCCACTCGCTCCAGTCCACTTTGGACAGTACTCCTGAACGTTCCAACCCTTCCAGCTCTGCTTCGACAGCTGGTCTGATCGCATAAGGCACTGGTCTGGCCTTCAGAAACTTTGGGCTTGCATTTTCCTCTATTTTAATCGTTGCTGTTATTCCTTTTAGTGTTCCTAGTCCCTCCTGGAACACTTCTTTTGCGTCAGTTAGCATTTTTGACAGTCGTCCAAGTGTGACGTCGTCATCCTTTTTGGCCTCAACCTTCAGTGCCTGTATGGAATGCCAATCTAATTGTATCTTCCGGATCCATTCACATCCTAGCAGTGGTGGTCCTCCATCTGGCAATACATATATATCCATTTTAGGTATTTCCTGGCCTTTATATGTCACTTTCACCCTTATTTTTCCTTTGGGGTAGACTTTTTGCCCCGTATACGTCTTCAAGACAATCTCTGTAGCTTTCAAGGGTATGTGTGAAAATAGCCGCTTGTAGTCTCTTTGATTTATGACTGTTAGAGCTGACCCTGTGTCCAATTCCATTTTCACTTGGACTCCGTCTATCTTGAGTGTAACCCAGATAGTCTGGTGATCCTCCATTTCTGTTACCTTATGTAGTTTCAGACAACCCAGCTCCTTGATTCCGGAGTCTGTGTCACTTTTCTGTTCGTCTGAACCACTGTCCATCACCTGGTGTACCTTTTTGTACTTCTCCTGTGGAGATTTCTTACTGTTGGTTTTCTTCCCAGACCTGCAGACTCTTGCTATGTGTCCTGCTTTCCCACACTGTCTGCACACTTGGTCCGTGAACCAACAATCTTTCTGGTCATGTGCTGTTCTGCCGCAGCGATAGCACTTCCCTGTTCCATAGGACATTTCATTGGTGCCATGTTCTTGCGGTCTCCGTTGTATCTCCGCAGCGCCCCTTGCGGCTGCTTCGTGTGATACTGCCATACTGAAAGCTTTGTCCAGCGTAAGGTCCTTTTCCGATAGAAGCCGTTTCTGGGTTCCTTCACTTTGTAGCCCACACACAAACTTGTCCCTTAACGTATCTGCTAGACCCGCTCCAAACTGGCAGTGTTTCGATAGCTTGCGCAGTTCCGTTAGGTACTCAGCATTGCTTTCATCTTTGTGTTGGTTCCTTTTATGGAACTTAAATCGCTCTGCTATCAGCAGCGGTGTGGGGTTTAAGTGGTCCTGTAGGATTTCTACTATGCTTTCAAAATTCTTGTTTACCGGCTTCTCTGGGGTTATTAGACTTCGCAGTAACCCATAAGTTTTTGCACCCATGGAATTTAACAGAACCAGTGCTTTATTAGCATCTGGCACTTCATTCGCCCTGCAGTACACTTCAATACGTTCCACATATGTCGCCCAATCTTCGACTTCCTTGTCGAACGTAGAGATACTGCCACTCTTCGGCATCCTTGGGTGTGAGTTAACTGTCAAAAATGGCACCTCCCATGCTTCCCCTTCTTCTGCGCTGGCACAAAATGGCGTCTCCCGCGCTTTCCTTCCTTCCCACGCTCGCCCTTCTTCTCTGCTGCGGCTTCTAAAAATGGCGTCTCCCGCGCTCTTTCTTCTTCTCCGCGGCGCAATGGCGTCTCCCGTGCTCCCCTTTCTTCGCCCCATGGACCCTGTTCAGCCCGTGAGCCCTGGCTGCGCTCTGCGTGTTCTTCTTTTTATATTTTTCGACGCCACTCAGTCTAGAACCCGGCTGTTTCTCTACCCTCTCTCTCTCTGGTTTGTTTTCTTTTTCTCGACGCCACTCGGTGTTCAACCCCCGGCTGTGCCCTGCGCTCTTCACCCTCTGTCTTACCCCGTCGATGCTGCTCGGCTTTCTCTCCGCCGTCGGTCGGCTCCAGCCGCCGCTGCTCCGGAAGGGTCTGCGCTGGACCTGTCGTCGGTCTCTTGCTGCTCGTCGTGGCTGGGGATCCAAGCCCGGCTCTCCACAGCCTCCCCTGCGAAGTTCAATCTCTGCCAGACTGCTGGGCGGTTGCTCGTGTTCAACGCCCGTGTTCCTGGCCTCGACTGTTTTTTTTTATGTTGCAGGTAGATTCGAATCGACACTCGTCGCCACTGTTGGATCTGTAGTTCAGTGGATATGCTGTTATTAAATAATCACACGGATGCTGTACATTAACAATAAACAGGTCTTTACTGGAGGAGGGTAGTCTCAAGACTGGGGGTACAGAGGCATGCGCAAAGCTTATATACCGGTGTGGTCACTGCTGGTACTACAGTATACAGGAGCTGTAAAAGTAGTTCTGACTTAAAGGCACATACACTACAAAAATAATTCTATTCAAAATCTCAATTTGTATTTATCTTTAGCCAGCCTGATAAAGAGCAATACACTTCCGTTCAACAGATTAGAGCTCAAGCACAAATTTCAACTCTTTTTAAATCAGTTCACCACAATGAGAGAAATTGGCCAGGTTTTACCCTTATTGTGATTTTAAATTACTTCATTTTAGCATCAAGAAAAGTTAACATGACCAGTACCTCCTATTGAATATTCATTGGGTGATAGTAAACAGGTCTGGTCATAAGTCTGTATGTCAGACAAGGACAGCTCAATGGCACAGAGTATTAGAGAGCATTGAAACACAGGGGGAGGGGAGGGGAGGGGAATTAGTCCTCGTTACGCCCATTTCTGGGTGTAAAACAGGGACAATGAGGACCAAGTTCGGGCACAATGTCCTGTGCCCAATCTGTGCCGGGGTATAGGCGCCACCCTATTGGTAAAGGCAGCTTCCCAGGCATCCATGAAACAGATATTAGACCACCTGCGTAAGTGAATCACGGGCCTAACACCTGTTTTAGGCATCCTCCCAGAAATTGGTACAAAACTAGTTTTATTTCCAGCTCAAAAAATAGTCTTACCAGCATTCCTTAAAAGGACCACTGGATGCTGCCAAATAATAGGTAGGTAAACTTTTTTTTAAAACTTTTTATGGAGCTAGGAGGAGCAGGAGTATGAGCTGCCTCTGGCGGAGCGACAGGCACCCAGAGTTCGCCGGTAATATTAAAATGAGGCCCGAGCCCTCATTTCTGTTGCGCCTCAAACCTCCTAGTTCAGGTGCGCATTGGAAGTGCACCAACGTTCCTTCTAAAGCGTGCAGCTGTCTGCGGTCCCACACAGACCAGGACCAGCTACTCAAATGTGAAATTTTGTGCATGAGCGAAACATTGAATGACCGCGCAGCCCGTTAAAAGGACCGCGCACGCAGAAAAAGGGGGAACATTGAAATGCACCATCAATTATGCACCTGAAATGGGTCATAACAAATTTCCAGACACCAATCATTGGGTTTCTATAACAAAAGAGGCCGCTCCTCACAGTGAGAGGGGGCAATTTCTTTGCGCCTCTATCAAAAACTTAAAATGTCATTGTAAGACACCTGAAAATAATTTGCTTGTCTTCTTGGTACAGTTGTTACGTATTCTGGGTAGAATAAGACTGTCTCAGCCTGCTACCTGAAAGAGCAATAGTTTGTGATATCAGTAAGAATATAACGGGGTGTGGGGGGGGTGGAAATATGATTTTAAAATATAGTCAGGAAATAGTTTTAACAATGTGTATTCAGCTAGTGTTGAATTATAACATACCACATGGTAAGCATTAATATATTTGAAGAACCTTCAAGTAATGAAAAGGTAAATGAAACATAAGGGGGGAAAAATTCAGTTGGTAGCGCCTCCCATTAGCGCCTTAAGAGGGCGCTAATTGGGGCACAAAGCAACTAGCGCCCGGGCGCGGCGATATCTGCGCCTCTCGCGAAATTGACAGGATATTTTGCGGCGGCGCTAAACAATACCGCCCGATCTCCTGCGCACGCAGATCTTGACGTCATTCGAGAGTACAACGCCCTTGTGGCGCCCCGGACCGGAAATTGAGTGGCGCCCCCCTCCTTTCCGCCTGGTGCAACCAACGACAGGTTGACTGGAACGCTTCCCACTCGCTGTGGGGCTGATGGGGCGCTATTTAAAGGGGTCCTCTTCCTGGCTTCTGTGTGGTAGCCATTTTTGCACCACACGTTCTGAGAGAGAGAGAGAGTGATTTTGAGAGAGACAAAGAGCGAAAGAGAGACTTCTGCATTGAGTCATCGCTGTCTGAGGTAGTTTTGGCTTCTGACCATAACTTTGCAGGTACTTTGCTTTTTGACCTTCATAACTTTGATTGCCTAGATACTATGGGGGCTGCAATGGATGGGAACGTTGTCCTTCTCCATCACATTCGGGGGGCACAGAGATGCAGAGAGAGAGTGGCAATCATGGCCAGACGGAGGAGGGCCAACAGGCCTCTGTACAGGAGACCTTACCCTCCCAGGGTTTTTCGCGAACAGTTCTCCAACATTAATATGCCTGAGGAGCAGTGTTTGCGAAGGCTGCGCTTCAGCAAGGAGGTGATCACTGAGCTCTGCCATCTGCTTCAGCCAGATCTGCAGCCTCAACTGAGGAGCAGGACATCTCTGTCGATGGCAGTGAAGATAACAGTGGCTCTCAACTTTTATGCCACCGGCTCATTTCAATCAGCTACTGGGGACATCGCCAATATCTCCCAGTTCGCGGTGCATTGCTGCATCCGTCAGGTAACAAATGCCCTCTTTAAAAGGAGACGAGAGTACATCTCTTTCCCCATGACCACGGACAAGCAGCAAGAACGCGCAACGGGTTTGCGATGATAGCGGGCTTCCCCATGGTGCAAGGCGCCATTGACTGCACGCATGTGGCTTTGCATGCTCCGCTGAGAATGCCGAGGATTTCCGCAACCGAAAGGACTTCCATTCCTTAAACGTTCAGTTGGTCTGTGACCACAGACAGCTGATACTCGCTGTCAATGCCCACTTTCCTGTCAGCAGCCACGATGCCTTCATCCTGCACCAGACTTCTGTGGCAGACCTTTTCCAGGCACCGCATCACCCAGGTGGTTGGCTTCTCGGGGACAAGGGATATCCTCTGTGCACCTGGCTGATGACACCGCTCCGTACGCCCAGCACCCCTGCTGAGCTACGATACAACGAGAGCCATCAAGCTACCAGGAACATCGTTGAGCACACAATCAGCATGCTCAAGCAACGTTTCCGCTGTCTGGACAATTCTGGAGGAGCCCTTCAGTACTCGCCTGAGCGAGTCTCCCACTTCATTGTTATGTGCTGCATGCTACATAACCTTGCAATCCTCAGGACCCAGCCAATGCCACCAGGCATTGGAGCACCAGCAGAAGAGGAGGAAGGGGAGGAGGAAGATGAGGAGGATGATCATCAGCAGCGCCAAGGCGGGAGGGAGGCACACAATGTACAAAGTGGAAGGGCCGTCTGTCAAAGGCTCATAGCAAGTCGCTTCTAGGCCCCCTCTGAGGAAATGGCTTCTGCCATTCAAACAGCCTGAATGAAACCAACCCGCAACGCCTAAGCCGGTCAAGGCAACAATGATTGCAAAGACCAAACATGTACATTTTGAATACAGACACTTCTTTATTTGACAACCTCTCTGTGTCTCATTTCCGCATGACAAACTAATAGAAAGAAACACAAAAAAAAGCAGTCATTAACATAACTGGCTCTCACAACCTGGAGACAATGTCCAAAACAGTTACAAAAATTTGACCACGAACCTCGACCTTCAATAAAACAATGAAAAACATTTTGTCACACCTCCTACTTTGTGCCCTTCAAGGGTGATCTCCTTCCCTTGCGAAATTCCCCCCTTCCCACCCTGCAGCTCCTCTGTAATGGGACCCCAGTGGCTGGAGCAAGGCTGGGGGAAGGCTGCTGATTGTCACAAACTGACACTGCAGATGCCCTTGAAGGACAGCCTCGACCAGCTCTGGGCCTGGAGGGCCCGGCTGCTGACTGCACCAACTCTGCATGGGCAGCAGCAGTCTGTCCTACAGGTGGTAGCAACTGCAGTGGAGAAGTGCCAGTGGTGGCAGCAGGAATGCTGTCATCTTGAGAGAGGGCAGCAACTCCTTGCTCGACCGACACACTGGCACTCCCACGGGGCAGCACTTCAGCATCTGGAGCAATCTGATGGAGCACAGATTGCTGGCCTGATGTAGCTTGGTGAGAGCTCAGGGGAAATGTGCCCGATCCAGCGAGGGTGGCAGCAGTCAGTGCTCGCGTGGCCTCAACCTGCGTCTGCATGAGACCAGCCACTGACTGCATTGCAGCACTAAGCATTTGCGTGGCAGCCGCCTGTGCTACACCGAAGTGCTCCACACTCCTTGCCAGTGATTCAATGGATTCGGGCACCCTTGCCACTGCAGCTGTAGAGGGTTTTTGCACAGACGTGTTCGGGTCAGTCAGCTTTGCCTCTGACTACCTTCCTTGAGCGGTTCGAATCGCTCGCCCCCTGGGTTCTGGACACCGGACTTAGATACAGGCAGCGATACAGAGAAAACTCGAGCAGACAGGTGGTTGGATGCAAACAAAACCAAGATTTTATTGAAGAGGAAAACTTGATACAATCTTATGGAAAATTATTGGTGTACACTTCTACAGGCAAAAATTACAAGAGAGTCATAATAATACTATATACTTATACAGGGAATGGGGAACACACGGCACATCGAGGGAAAACAACTACCTTAACAATCCCTTTATCCTTATCCCATCCCCTATACCTAACTAGGTTAATCTATGAGGGGTCAGAATTCATGCTCACCAATAAAAAGGGTTTGTTAGACTCAAAACAGCGGTTGGGTTCGGGGTTCGCTCTTGGTGCTCTCTGGAGCCTGCCGTCGTCATGTGGGCTCCGGGTGCTGCAAGGGCGTTGTCCAGGTTCGAGTACCCCAAAGTTAAAGTCTCTGCTTGGGTACTTTACCTTGCAGGGATGATTCTTCGCCGACAGCTTGAGTTTGCATGAAGATACTCGCAGGTCGGCTGAGGTTGAAGGCCTGATGATTCGAAGCCTACCCTCAGTTGGCCTTCCCCGGGTGGTCTTCCTCCTCCTCTCGTCGCGTCCCGCTTCGCCTGGCCTGAATTGCCCGTGTTCGCCCTACCCGGTGTCGGGGCGAGTCCAGATGGAGTTGGAGCGGGCACGGGCAAAGGCCAGGGGGTAAGCGCGGGACGGGGGAAAGAGCGGCAGCCACGAGGGCGAGGGGCCAAAGAACCGGGGAGCAGCAATACTGACAGCAGCCGAGCAGCAGTCTTCTTCTTCTTCCAATGACTACCCCCAATTGCTACCTGGGGGCCTTCAATTATACCTTCGTCGAAAAACCTTATCTGCCCGCCAAATCAGGTTAGATCTTTGTTTTAATTTTTGGCGGGCTAGTTAAAATAATGGTAGCAATCTATACTGACGGGTTTTTAGATGGCCAGTAATTGCACCTACCGCCCCGATAATTGACTCGTATTGTCCTGAAAGTCCTTGATGGGCTTGTCCGGCCTCGATGGATATGTTTGGCCTCTAATTTGGCCTAATACATAATTCACAGTTTGTCTGGGTCCCAAATCACAAAGTTCTTTTCACAGGAAACCTGCAGCCTTAGTTTCGATTTCCCTCAAACTGCCTGGTCTGCAGAATCCATTTTGGAGACCCGCAGACTTTCTGCCACGAGGCACGGATGCCATCTTGGGTACCTTTTTAATTTCACAAGAAATGTCCACACAGGGTCCCTTTTATCAATAATAACCTTCGGGGAAATGCACAAATTCTGCGAATCTTACACAGCCATGAGCTCAGTGTGCCTGTGCTCTGCCTGGGTGCTCATTTCAGCGAGGACCCGTTGCTCCTCTGCGTCCAGTGCAGCAGGACTCGAAGCCATACTCTCCCTCCGGGGAGAAGGCCCCCGAGCTTCCCTACCCCCATCGCGTTGCTGCAGCCCGCTGGGTCCTGGAGCTTCACCCTCATCAGACCATTCCCCCCTGCTCCCCTCCAGGGAAGGCATGTTCCCAGTGTGGGCATGGGCTGCCTCGGTAGAGGGTGGCGCTGATGTTCCAGCTTCCTCTTCCTCCTCGCCTTCAGCTTCACTCCCACTGGCAGCTTGAGGCCCCGTCTCCTCACCTGGTGAATCACCGTCTGAAAACAGGGAGGTACAAGAGTGGCTTTAGCGTGAGGACAGGGTGGCAGCAAGGGAGGCATGAGTGCAGCGATTTAGTGATTTGGATTGAAAGTGTCAAAGGCTGCTGTTGTGAGGAACAAGTGGAAAGAGAGAGGACAAAAAGGTGATGACCTTACCATTGCTGTCTAGAACGGGGTCGGCTTCTCCAGTGGCGACGGGACCAATCACCCAGCTTGCCACAATCCTGTGGACGCGCTCCTCAAGATCGCTGAGGTGTTGCAGCTGAGGCCACCCTCCACTGGTCCATTGCTGCTGTCTCCTATTATGAGACAGCTTGGGCTGCAAGAAAAAGGACGGCGTTTGAGTAAATATGCAGCCATGGTCTTGCCTGAAATGCCTCCCATGGTTGAATAGCCCTTACTGTATGCGGCCATGGTCTTGCCTGAAATGCCTCCCATAGTTGAATAGCCCTTACTGTGTGCAGCCATGGTCTTGCCTGAAATGCCTGCCAAGTTGAATAGCCCTTACTGTATGCAGCCATGGTCTTGCCTGAAATGCCTCCCGTAGTTGAATAGCCCTTACTGTATGCAAAGTGTGGAATGTGCATGTGTGTTTGATGAAAGGGCCATAGATGTTGGATGAGTGTTGGGCATTGGGACTTTTAAGACCCTCTGGCCATAAAGTGAGGTTGAGATGGAGGGATGGAGAGGTTTTGAAAAAAAGGCACTCACCCTGATGACCCGAGTGAGGTCGTTGAACTTTTTCCTACATTGGAGATGGGTTCTAGGCACCATGCTGCTTGAGGAGACTCTCTGAGCCACCTCCCTCCACACTCTTCTGTACTCACGTGGCAAAGGCCTCCTGCCACTCTCTGGGTACAGAATGGATCTTCTGCGCTCCACCGTGCCAACCAGAGCCTCCAAGGCCCGCTCGCAGAAGTGCTGTGCTCGCTCCCTGGCCCTCTCCATAGTGTTTGGCTGCTAGATTTAGCCACAGGTCTGCCCAGGCCGAGATTCAAGGCTCCAGTGAGCAGGGTGTGGCTGCAGAGCAAGATCGACCCTCCCCTTTAAGAACTGACCGGCGCCAGTGTGTCTGTGTTCAATCGCTAACTGACAGCACCTGCACTGCGCCCGGCCTCTGAGGTAGCGTCTCACTCCTCGGCCTTAGCGCCTTAAGAGAGGTGTGTAGCACCTGATTTAGCGCTCCAATCACCTCCAGGGGCGATAATTAGTGCCAGGCGCTAAACTTTGTGCACCGCCAATAATGGTGCCCCATATGGGGCGATACCAAATTTTTCCCCCAAACTGTTGAAACATTAAAGACTAGGGCCTAGAAATTCAGTTGGCGCCGCGCCAGGGCTTTAGCGCCGGAAATTTAGCGCCGGCGCTAAGTCCCCCTGCGCGCGCCAAAAATTCAGTAGCGCCGCGCCCAAATGGCTGCCGGCGCTACAGGAGGGTGTCAACGCCTCGAAATGGGCGCTGACTGCCGCATTGCGGCGCAATTCTGGCGCTGCGGCACCCGATGCGGTGCGGCAGGCTGGGGAAGTGCAGGCCTCCTCCTTCAGTTAAGGAGGAGCTGCCTGCACCCACCCGCTGGCCGTTGAAATCTTGAAAAAAATGAGCCCGGCACCTCGGAGAAGTGCCGGGCTCGCAGGCCAGACGCATCTGTTCCGCGGGGGGGGGGGGGTGGAGGAGTCCGGGGAGGGAGGTGCGGGCAGGCGGCCGGCGGGAAAGCGTCCGGCCGCCGCGCGACCTTAATGCGCCGACGCTAACTCGCGTAGGACTCTGCTGAAACATCGTTAGTTGCGGCTGCCACGGGCGAGGCGGCCGCAACTCAATTTCGGCGTTGGGGCCCGTCACCACGGCAACCGGGACGCTGCGCACACCGATGACGTCATCGGTGCCGGCGCAGCGCAACCGGTCTAACGCCGATGGCAGGGCCCCACTGAATTTACAAACCAGCCATAACTCCGGCGCTAGGCCCTCTAGCGCCTCAAATGGGGCGCTAACCCTACTGAATTTTCAGCCCTAGAAATTATTGTTGGTAATATGCAAAGTGATCTTAAACGGAGTTCTTCTAAACAGAGTGCTAAAGTTGGCAATTTGGAGAGAGTGGGAATTCGGAGCAGAGGGGAAAGGAGGAGAGAATGAGAGGAGTGGCTGGAGATAAAGGTAGGCCCGAGAGCTGAAGCCCGAGTGTATAAATAAAGACTTAAAGTGACGTCAGCATTAGGGAAGGAGCTGAAAAAAAAAATTGGTGAGTAGCTGGTGATTTTTTTTTTTAAGTCTTGAGTTTATTTCTGTTGTTAGTTAATGTTCTATTAAATAGAGGCATGGCAGGGCACCTCAGGTCCATGGAATGCACATCTTGTGCCATGTGGGAACTCCAGGACGCTTCCTGTGTCCTGGACAACCACATGTGCAGGAAGTGTCATCAGCTGGAGGAGCTCAAGCCCTGGGTTTCAGAGCATGAGCAGCATCTAGCGTCACTGCGGTGCATCGGTGAGGCTGAGAGCTACATGGATAGCACGTTTCAGGAGGTGGGCACCCCGCCTGTCAGACAAACAGGGAGGACCAGGCAGGTAGTGCAGAAGTCCGCTGATGGCATCTCACTCTCTAACTGGTAGGGTGAGGGTGATAGTTCCTCTGTGGAGTACAGCCAGAGCCAAATCCACGGCACCATGATTAGCTCAGCTTGACAAAGGGAGAGGAAGAAGATCAGGAAGACAATAGTGATAAGGGATTTAATAGTTGGGGGAGCAGACAGGCGTTTCTGCATGATTCCAGGCTGTTATATTGCCTCCCTGGTGCCAGGGTCCAGGATGTCACTGAGAGGCTGCAGAATATCCTGAGGGGGGAGGGTGAACAACCTGAGGTCGTGGTCCATATCAGTATCAATATCATAGGTAGAAATAGGGATGAAGTCCTGCAGGCAGATTTTAGGGATCTAGAAAAGAGATTAAAAAGCAGGACCTCAAAGGAAGTAATCTCTGGATTACTCCTGGTGCCACGAGCTAGTGAGTATAGAAATAGGAGGATAGAGCAGATGAATGCGTGGCTGGAGATATGGAGCAGGATGTCCCTAGGACATTGCAACTGGTTCTGGGGGAGGTGGGACCTGTACAGGCTGGATGGGTTGCACCTCAACAGAGTAGGGACCAATATCCTTGAGGGGGGGTGGTGTTGCTAATGCTGTTGGGAAGGGTTTAAACTAATTTGGCAGGGGGATGGGCACCATGATGTAGCATTAGAAAGGAGAAACAAGGTACACAAAGGATTGGGAGAGACAGATAGCACTAGAGTAAGAAATAGTATGGTATTAAGTGGGGTCAGACTAGAGAGAGAATACAAGAAGGCCTAAGATAGGTTGACAGTGCATGTGTGTGAATGCACAAAGTGTGGTAAATAAGGTTGGTGAGCTGCAGGCGCAAATAGCCACATGGGAATATGATGTCATGGCGATAACGAAGACCTGGCTCAAAAAAGGTCAGGATTGAGTACTAATTATTCCTGGATATAAGGTGTTCAGGAAAGATAGGGAAGGAAAGAAAGGGGGTGGGTTGGCAGTATTGATTAAGGAGAATATTACCGTGCTGGAGAGAGACGATGTCCTGGAGGGGTCAAGGACAGAATCTATTTGGTTAGAGTTAAGAAACAATAGAGGTGCCATTACACTACTAGGTGTATTCTATAGGCCACCAACTAGTGGGAAGGATATAGAGGAGCAAATTTGCAGGGAAATTACAATGAGGTGCAAGACCTATAGAGTAGTGATAATGGGGACTTCAATTATGCTAATATAGACCGGAATAGTAATAGTGTAAAGGGCAGAGAAGGGGAAGAATTTCTGAAGTGTGTTCAGGAGAATTTTCTTGATCAGTACGTTTCTGGCCCAACGAGGAAAGAGGCATTGCTGGATGTGGTTCTGGGGAATGAGGTAGGTCAATTGGAGCAAGTGCCAGAAGGTGAACATTTAGGGAACAATGATCATAGTATCATAAGGTTTAGATTAGCTATGGAAAAGGATAAGGAGCAATTTAGATTAAATATACTTTATTGGAGGAGGGCCAATTTCAGTCGGTTGAGAACGGATGTGGCCCGGGTAAATTGGAATCAAAGATTGGCAGGAAAAACTGTAATGGAACAATGGGCTGCCTTTAAAAAAGAGATGGTTCGGGTACAGTTGAGGTACATTCCCACGAGGGGGAAAGGTAGGGCAACCAAAGCCAGAGTTCCCTGGATGACAAAAGAGGTAGAGCGTAAGATAAAGCAGAAAAAAGGGGAGTATGATAGATGTCAGGTTGAGAAAACGTGAGATCCAGGCTGAATACAGAAAGTTCAGAGGGGAAGTGAAAATGGAAATAAGAGGGGCAAAGTGTAAGTTGCAGGGTCCTCAAAATTCCCGCACTCCCTGAGTTATGGATCAAGGGACCCTGTTTTGGACAAGTTATTAAAAGCAGGTGAAGACTTCACCTGATGAAGGAGCAGCGCTCCGAAAGCTTGTGATTTCAAATAAAGCTGTTGGACTATAACCTGGTGTTGTGTGATTTCTTACATTTGTCCACCCCAGTCCAACACCGGCATCTCCACACCATGTTACTATTGAGCACCCGCTGCTCCTTCGTCAGGTGAAGACTTCACCTGACGAAGGAGCAGCGCTCCGAAAGCTTGTGATTTCAAATAAAGCTGTTGGACTATAACCTGGTGTTGTGTGATTTCTTACAATAGTAACATCCCAGCCTGTGCACCAACGGTAGCAGCAGTTGCCGACCTGATAGGAAGTATCCCAGCATCCGCGACCACGTTCACGGTGCTGGACATTTCCAACGGGTTTTGGTCCATCCCTTTAAGGAGGGAGGATCAGTACAAGTTTGCCTTTACGTTTAAAGGGCAACAGTGCACGTGGAACTGCTTGCCTCAGGGCTTCCACAACAGTCCCAGCATTTTCCATCAGTGCATGGCAAACAGTTTAAGGGATTTCAGTCAGCCCAGACAGTTGGTACAATATGTGGATGACCTGCTCCTGTTCTCTGATTCGAAAGAGGAGCATGGCCCACTATTGGCCGAACTGCTGGAGCTGCTCGGGCAGAAGGGTTTCAAAGTAAACCCCAAGAAAGCGCAGATCGGCCAGCAGGAGGTGAAATTCCTAGGCCTGACCGTGCGAGCTGGAGAAAGGGCCATAGATAAGGCTAGGAGGGAGGTGGTACAAGAGTTACCGGTCCCCAACACAGTAACGGGTGTGAGGTCGTTTCTAGGGCTAACCGGGTACTGCAGAGACTTTATTGAGGACTATGCAGCCACCGCAGCCCCTCTGCTCCGACTCCTTCACAAGGGAGTGGAGTGGCTTTGGGATGAGAGTTGCCAGGCAGCATTTGTCAGGCTCAAGAAAGACTTGCAGACCGCACCAGCTCTAGGGGCCATAGATGGGGGGAAAGAGATTTTTCTGGAGGTAGCAGCCAGCGGGGATAGCCTGAGTGCTGTGCTGCTCCAAGAGCGGCATGGCAGGCTGTGGCCGGTGGTCTACTCCTCCAGGATACTCACGGATGTGGAGAGGAACTACTCCAACTGTGAGCGGCACCTCTTGGCCACACATTGGGCTGTGAAGAGATCACTGATCTTCACAGGCACCTCTCCCATCACCCTCCTCACCCATCACACACACACCCAGATGCTTCTGGATGGGAGGATCAAGGGTGGAACAGTGAGCAGTGCCTGCATTGCCCGCTGGACCCTGCTCCTCTCACAGATGGATCTTAAGGTGAAGGGTCTCTGCGAGCCAAAGCTCGCAGCCAACCTGGTATATCCTGGAACAGCCCACCGGTGTTCCATTGAAGGGGTTTGGGAAGTGAACATAGGTTTACGGGCCGGGATACATCCCACGGGCCGCGAGATCTATGTGGACGGTTCCAGCACGGTATCTGCTGGCGAGCGTCTCACGGGGTGTGGAGTTTATGACCCAGCGGCAAACATTGCCCTGGCAATTAAGCTCCCCAGCACCATGAGCGCCCAGCAGGCTGAACTGTCCGCGGTAGTGTACGTTGTTACACACCCCGAAATCTTCCCCACCCCATATACGATTTGCTCGGACAGTATGTTCACGTGCAATTCATATACGGAGCACCTGGCTTTTTGGTCCCGCCGCGGATACACCTCCGCCGACGGGAGACCCCTCACAGTAAAACCCCTGCTGGAAAAGATCCTAGCAGCAGTGGGGGAGGAAGGGGAGATTTTCATCCACAGAACCCCGCAGAATGGGCAACCAGCAGGCTGACATGCTCGCCAAGGAGGGTGCCCGCACAGGCACTTTCTGGGACCCCTACGGGTCCAGACCCATGTCAGCAGTTAAAGGTAGGGACGGGACCCAAGGGAGTGCAGGGGTAGCTTTAGCCCCGGACCTTAAGACGGTCCAAGCCCAAGACCCCGTCCTCAAGGCGGTCCTCAGTGTGGTGACTGAGGGAAAAAGGGTAGAGGGTCCGTACGGCACAGCAACCCTCTCCGTCAAAGAGGGCATGCTGTTCGAGGGGGAACAGTGGGTTGTGCCGCAGCAACACCGGAGGGAATTCCTTTAACTGGCCCACGAGGGTCCAGTAGCGGGACACCCCAGGCCTGAGACCACCTGGCAGCGGGTGGAACAGGCGGGATGGTGGCCGGGACTCAGGGGCGATGTCCGCGAGTTCTGTGCAGGCTGTCTTGTGTGCGCTGCTAATAACCCTGACCCCCACAAAAGGAAGGTACCTATGGGACACATCAGGAGGGTAGAGGGACCATGGCAGTTAATACAGGTCGACTACATCGGGTCCCTGCCCACCGCCCAGGGAGGCTATAAGTACTGCCTAGTCCTGGTGGATGTGTTCACGAAATGGGTAGAGGCCTTCCCCTGTAGAACAGCCACAGCTCTGGGTACTGCCAGGATCCTGGTCCGGGAAGTGTTCTCGCGGTGGGGGCTACCACAGTATGTGGAGTCCGACCAAGGGAGTCACTTCACCAGACAGGTGATGCAGAATACCCTTATGCTGCTAGGCATCGAGGGGAAGTAGCATGTGGCCCACAACCCACAGTCATCAGGGATTGTGGAAAGAATGAATAGGATCCTAAAGGAAAGGTTGAGGAAGGAGACGGTGGAATCGCCCCGATAATGGGCTGAGGTCCTACCGTTGGTTCTGATGGGGATCCGGGCCAGCCAGTCGAAAAGCACGGGGTACTCCCCGTACGAGCTGATGACTGGCAGGGTTATGCGGACCCCCACCCATGTACTAGCCCCAGTGCTCACGGAGGGTCAGCTCAGAGAGGTAAACCGGGACAGGTTCGCCCGAAACCTCTTTGAGCACCTTAAGCAGGTCCACGAGCAGGCGGCTGGGAACATGGGAAGGCAGCATCGGAGTAACCGATTGCTGTTGGAACCCCGAAAGCACCACGAGTGGGAGGTAGGAGATCAGCTCATGGTGAGGAACTATGCCCGAGTATGGAGTCTGGAGCCATTATACATGGGGCCCTACAGCATTGTACATAAAGCCAGCCCCATGATATACGCCGTTAAGATGCCTCGACGCACAAAATGGTTTCACATTAATCAGTGCAAACTGTTTAAACCCGAAAGGAGAAAGCAGCCAGTTGGGGTAAGGTCTCAGGATAGAGATCCTCGGCCTGCAGCAGGGGCGAGTTCACAGACAGCACAGGCAGGCGCTGTGGCTTGCTTAAAGGGAGGGGCCATCCCGCCCATTGATTGGGACACCCCCCCCTCTTCTGGGATCCAGATGGGGAGGGACCCGAGGGTGAAGACTCCGCCCCTAACCCAGGTGTAGAGGAGGAGGGACCTGAGGGCGGAGACACCGCCCCGGACCCAGGTTCGGGACGTGGGGGCAGAGACTCTCAGCCTGCAGCAACAGGCTGCGAAGAGTTACCTGCCCCTAGCCCAGGTTCGGGAGAGGTAAAGCCTGAGGAAGAAGATCCCCGGCCAGCGGCAGTGGTAAGCCCACAGGCCGCACCAGAGGGAACAGCGGTTCGGGTCAAAGGCCCACCAGCCAAGAAAACCCCACTCGCCAAAGTCCCTAGAAGGTCCCCACAGACGCCCCAGCCAAGGAAACCCTGGTCACCGGCTCCCCAGTTTAAAGGGACAGCCTCCCGAGTTAGGGGGAAGTCCAAGGACAGAGGTCCCCAGCCAGCAGCCGCAGGCTGCGAGGGACCGACAGTGCAGGACAGTGCGGTCATGCCGGAGGGAGCGGTGGGCCGCAACCCAAACTGTCAGGAATGACCCAGGTTCTGCCTCGCCTCGCCACCAGAGGGCACCATGAACTCTTAATTGTTTCCTTCTTTATTCCTAAGTGTACTCACCTGTGCATGGTTATATGCCTGCTATTTAAGTGGTGCTTAGTTTATGTTCATTGCTCAGTCTTGAGTTTCACTGCCTTGTATCCTCTTGCCGGCCTGCTAGCCTGTATCTGTGCTGTTGTTATTTTGTTTATTTCAAGTAAAGTCTATCTTTGTTTTTACAACCTAACCTCTGCCTCAGTTTGCCTTCCTGCAGTTGGATTCACCAAGTTCCATTCCTCACACAAACAGGGATTAGCCTGGCCACCCGGAGATGGGCGGCGGATGTACATAGTTTTGGTAATGTAAGTTTAGGTATTTAATTTAAGTTTAAGTTAAGTAAGGTGATTGGTAGTTTTAATTAAGTAGTAATCTGCTAAGAGTGTGTATTTGAGTCGAGGTCGCGAGACCCGACTATGCTTCACCCAAGCCAGAAAATCTCTTTGGGACCTGGCTGTATGTTTTGTATCTGTTGCAGAAAGACTGTCAGGATGAAGGGGGGCGTAATCCTACTCGCCCTGATAGGACTGAGCCTGGGAAAAAGAGGCGACGTGGAGGACTCTCATGTCTACAGGTGCTCGGGGGAGAGAGCACCGATAGCAACCAACGGAAGCGGCGAACGGGATGTGGAGGAGACCGCCGTCTACGTCCACGAGGGAAGGTGGCCAGGGTGGCTGGGGTCCAATTCGTCTCAGTACTCCAGCCAGACCGGGTTCACGTACGGGGAGGCCTCCCTCCTGTGCCCCAGGGTGCAGGTCGTTACCACAAGGGTTAGTGTTACCGTAGGGAAACACATATGTTTAACGTGCAAGGGACACATTCCTTTGGATAGGTGGTGGTGGCTCAGAAAGCTGAGCAAAGATATGAGAAACCCCGCAGTCGAGTGGGAACGGTTGGGGAACAATACCCACCGGACGATTACAGAGACTCATGGAGGATTAAATGTGTGTTGGGACAAGTGGTGGGAACCGGATCAAGGGATTTATATCTGTATGTGGGGGTCAGAGAGGGTCTGCCCCTCAGGCATATCCATTATTTTCCACCGACAGTGGCAAGACACCGGGGAGGGGATGAAGTGGGATACCAGCCTGAAGGCGTGCGCGGTCCCATACTCCCCGATCTCAGTCAATGCCACTGAGCTTGTAACCCACCCCCGAAAGCCCCTGCCCACAACGCAGGCAGCGAGGACACACAGGGAAGGGTGCCCCGCCACCACCAAGGGACCAGGGAATGGGCTGGTGCTAGTGCCTATGGATCAGGTGCTGTACGAGGGGGTACACTACGCGGTAGCCTCCGTGATTTTAAATCTCACCGAGGTACATTTATCGGAGTGGTGCCCCAAAGAAACAGAGCAGCTATACCAGGCCCTATTAAAGGACATGTTCAAGAAGTTTTATGAGTTCGATTTTGCCAATGTCAACAAAACCGAACTGTACACCTCACACCGCGAGTTTTTTGGGTAATGCAGGGAGACAAAGAAGGGGAGTGTGGAATGATGTTTTTACTGCATTTAATACTGGGTCCTCTGTCATCAACAGTCTGGATGACGTAGAGCTGCAGACCCAGATAAATGGTTTAAAAACTCAGTTAAGGAAGATATTAATGGACGAGAACAAAGTAGTGGGCTCGGAGTTACATGAGGACCAGGCCATGATGGTCCATTTAAAGGAGATTATAGCGGAGTTGGAGAAGCACGCAAAGACGGTAAATGCCCTCATAAGGGAGCACAGAAATGCTTCTGACCAGGCTGCGCAGAACGAGGTGTGCGTGCTGTATGGGGCATGGTTGCTGGGCGAGGGCCGCAGTAATCTGGAGGGTTTAAAACAGGGTTTAGTCCCCTCCTGGATCAGCAACAAACACCTCGCAGCCCTCCATCCATTTGAGAATGCATTAAGCCCGTGCCAACTCCGGCTAGCTTTGGAAGCCTACCCAGTCCCAGTGGATTGTGGGCGGTCTAACCACACCATTATGGGAATAGTAGTTAGAATGCCGGTCATGGGTAGGACAGCCCGACCCGCACCGGTATACAGGGTTGAGAACATTGGAGTCATTCAAGGGGGTGCACACATTCGTTTCACAGCGGTCCCACCTTACATCATAAAGTGGGAGCACACTGTGACAGGTACTGACCTCTCAGGGTGCCGGAGCCGGGGAGCACACATAATCCTGTGTCCCCAGCACTTGAATGCCTATTCAAAACCACAATACGGGTTCAGAGCTGCTGGCGCGAAACCTATAAATTGTACCATGGAGGCAATGGCACAAGGCCATGTTCCCCCACAGGTAGCATATATAGGAGGTGGGACATATTGTGTCACCACCGGCGCGCCCCACTACCAGCATGGACAGCATAGCTGGTGTCCGGTTAGTGACAGCAGTTTCTATTTTAAACCCGAGGCAGAAGTTCAAGCGGCCCAGGAGCGAATTGTCCCCATTCCTGAGCCCTCCACTGTTCACCTCACTGTAAAGGAGAATTTTACCAACCTGCAGAAGTATGTAACGCATTTTGGCTGTGAAATTCCCCCTCTCCCAGAACACCTTACCTAAATACTCAAAGCAGTTATAGTTTCACAGAAACATTTTTACACTCTGGAGCAGAAAACTGTAGAGATAGGGGCTAAGATTTTGGATATTGTGATTCCACCCTGGTGGGACATTTTCAATAACATAGAGGTCCCTTCGTCGATCAGGCTGGCTTCCCACATTCTCGTGGTTTGCCAGTTAGGGATAGTATTGTATCTAGTCTGCGCTCAGTGCAAGTGCTAGAATTCCGAAACCATAGGATCTGGAAGGAACATTATGTGAAGGTGGAGGGAGATACACCTGTTTGAGTTTTTTGTATTTTTGATTAAAGATTGTTTTTTTTTTTGTTTTGTTGTTTTTAATAAAGTTTTTCGACACGTTGTTTTAATAAAGATGTATGTGTGCCAAGTGGTGCAGGGGTGTTGGACCGTCTCCATGCTTGGATGTGTGTAAATGACTGTAATTATTCTATGTATGATTATGTACACTACATTTTCGCGGAATGGGAAGTGCATGTGTCGTGGGTATATTAGATAGGTAATTACAGGGGAAGGTTGACTATGGAGGGTCAGAAATTTTGCTCACCTCATCAGGATGATACTTAAAGCAAGTTTAGTATCAACAGGGGGGAGTGTAAGTTGCAGGATTCTCAAAATTCCCGCACTCCCCGAGTTATGGATCAAGGGACCCTGTTTTGGACAAGTTATTAAAAGCAGGGTACCCAAAATAGCTTCTGTAAACCGCGTGACCGATACTGACTGGATTTTTAAAGCAAGGCTCTGCCAACAAGCAGGCCTGGAGACGAAACATTAAAATGCAGGAATCCGTGAGAACAGGACTCTCGAGAACCAGCCAGACAAAGTAAACACAGAGTACGCATTTATTCGAATTGAATCAAATCAAATTAGTATGGGCCCGTAATTGTGGGCATTAGCTTTCTGCATGTTTAATCGATAACAGCTCACAGTAGCCATCAAGGTAGGATAGGGACAATCAAGTCTTATCCATGACAAAACAACCAGGACATCGGGGCCATTAGACCCAGAGACAACCACTCCTAAAGTCGTTAAAACAAATGGTTGTAATCATTTAAACCAAGCCCACCAAAAGTTAAACAATGGACTGACCTGATTTGGCGCGCAGATAAGGAGTGGAAGAACGGGTATAACTGTAGGCCCATCAGTAGCAATCGCTCTCTTGACTCTGACCTCTTGTTTGGCCTTGGCCTGCTGCAGGTTCTCTTATCGCTCCCTGCATTGCTCAACAACCAAGAATGCCCATTTCACCGGGACCAAACGCGGGAGGAGAACGAGACCCGAGTTCAAAGTCATACAGGACACACAGCCCACAAAAAGGGCAGACAAGACGAGACGAGATGAGACGAAGAAGAAGGTAAAACCCGACAAGAGCAGAGAAGGGCAGCAAAAGACGCATTGGTAAAAACCAAACGCCTAGTTATAAGTTGGCGTTTGGGGAAGAAATTAGCAGTGTATGAATGGACAGTGAGAATAAGTTGGCATTTGAACATTGCGAATAAGCAGGCGTTAGATGTGGGTGTCCATGCCCGCAACGAATATGCTGGCGTTTGACGCTTGGGTAGTAAAATCGAATAAGCAGTAAAAACCGCCAACCGCCCCGTTACCACCGACGACCGCCCGAGGGAGAAGAAGAAGAGAACCCATCGCGACGAGACAATGACGGTAGCTGAGGAGAGGGAAGGTGTGTCGCATCAACAACTCCAGCACTGCGCCCTGAGACCACGTGGCGACGGAGCACCCCAAAAGACAGAAGACTATACCTCAAAACTCACAACGTTAAAGCAATAGGTTTTGGATTGGTGAGCATGAATTCCTGGCCCCTCATAGCTTAATCTAGTTAGGTATAGGGGGTGGGATAAGGATAAGGGGATTGTTAATGTAGTTGTTTTCACTCGATGTGCCGTGTGTTCCCCATTCCCTGATTAAGTGTAATTGTTTATGCCTGTATTTCATACCAGTAATTCTCATAAGACTGTGTTTTCTTCTGTTTTAATAAAATCTTGGTTTTCTTACACCAAACCACTTGTCTACTTGATTTTCTGTATCGCCGCCTGTACCTAAGTCCGGTGTCCAGGGTTGTGGGAGCGATTCGAACCACTCAAGGGACAGTCAGAGGCGAAGCTGACTGGGCGCACACGCCACCCCCTACAAAAGAGAGATTATGAGAATAGACTGGTAGCTAACATAAAAGGGAATCCAAAAGTCTTCTATAGGCATATAAATAGTAAACGGGTAGTAAGAGGAGCGGTGGGGCCAATTAGGGACTAAAAAGAAGACCTGCACATGGAGGCAGAGGGCACGGCTGAGTTATTAAATGAGTACTTTGCATCTGTCTTTACCAAGGAAGAAGATGCTGCCAAAGTCATAGTGAAAGAGGAGGTAGTTGAGATACTGGATGGGATAAAAATTGATAAGGAGGAAGGTACTAGAAAGGCTGGCTGTACTTAAAGTAGATAAGTCACCAGGACCGGATGGGATGCATCCGAGCTTGCTGAGGGAGGTAAGGGAGGAAATTGTGGAGGAACTGGCCATAATCTTCCAATCCTCCTTAGATACGGGGGTGGTGCCAGAGGACTGAAGAATTTCAAATGTGACACCCTTGTTCAAAAAATGGTGTAAGGTTAAACCCAGCAACTACAGACCACTCACTTTAACCTTGGTCGTAGGAAGCTTTTAGAAACGATAATCCGGGACAAAATTAACAGTCACTTGGACATGTATGGATTAATTTAGGAAAGCCAACATGGATTTGTCAAAGGCAAATCATGTTTAACTAACTTGATTGAGTTTCTGATGAGGTAACAGAGAGGATTGATGAGGGCAATGCGGTTGATGTGGTGTACATGGACTTCCAAAAGGTGTTTGATAAAGTGCCACATAGTAGGCTTGCCAGCAAAGTTGAAGCCCATGGAATAAAAAGGACAGTGGCAGCATGGATATCAAATTGGCTAAGTGACAGGAAACGGAGAGTAGTGGTGAACGGTTGTTTTTCGGACTGAAGGAAGGTACACAGTGGTGTTCCCCTGGGGTCAGTACTAGGACCACTGCTTTTCGTGATATATATTAATGACTTGGACTTGGGTGTACAGGGCACACTTTTAAAATTTGCAGATTATACAAAACTTGGAAGTATAGTGAACAGTGAGGAGGATAGTGATAGACTTCAAGAGGACATAGACAGGCTGGTGGAATGGGCGGACATGTGGCAGATGAAATTTAATGCAGAAAAGTGCAAAGTGATAAATTTTGGTAGGAAGAACAAAGAGAGGCAATATAAACTAAAGGGTACAATTCTAAAGGGGGTGCATTAACAGAGAGACCTGGGGCTATATGTGCACAAATCTTTGAAGGTGGCAGGGCAGGTTGAGAAAGCGGTTAAAAAAGCATACGGGATCCTGGGCTTCATAAATAGAGGCATAGGGCTGGATTTTGTCAGGCACGACAAGGCGGGTTTGGAGGTTTGTGAGGTGGTAAAATTGCAAAAAATGACTTGCGGGCCCGATCCCGCATCCATCCCACCTCCGAGCAATTTTCCCAGAATCGGGGTTTCAGACACCATTTCCATCCTGCCTCCAAGAGACGGGATAGGCCCTTAAGGCACTTAATAACCACTTAATTGCCTCTATAATCCAATTTTGAGAGGTTGTTCTGATTTTTAGAGATTTCACCCTTCCTACACGCCTCCTCTGGAACATGCCAGGTAATCCTGCGGCCTCACAAGTGGATTGCTTACTAACAGCTGCAGCTCCACCATTAAAAAGGAGTTTACAGCAATCATCATTTACAGGTGGCAGAACATTGTCTCATGTCTGGGGGAGCTTTTAGCAGGCCTACTCATTGTTGTGGAAGTTTGGAGCCTGACACCCATCTCCAGTGTGACCTCCTGGGAAACCCCTCTCCCCACTTTGACTGAGCGCTTCTTCAACTGAGGTATATAGCAGAAGCTTGGGAACCATTTATTTCCTTTCCTCCTGGACATCAGATTTGGACGAAGACCAGCTGTGGCAGCAGCAGAGCCCTGAACAACAGCAGCACCAACAGCAGGAGCAACAACAGGAGTGCCAAGCTGCTGCTCATCCACCTGAAGCTACACAGGTCAGAAGGCACCAGCGCGCGACCACATTGCTGCCTGGGATGCAAGGGATGAACTCATGTTGGCCAGATTTGCTTAGCCTGCACAATCAAACACTTTTGTCTCGCACCTTCTTACCAGAGCATTGACAATGGTCAAGAACCTGCGGATTCCTATCACTCTGACCACCATACTGACAATTGCATGTCGCCCTAAGCCCTCAATATGAAAGTCCCATTTGCAAAATGATACAGGCCACAGCAGCAACAGTTTGCCATCAAATCTGGTTATGATACCATGACAAGGATGGCTGGTCCAAACACAATACATCACAGTGTTGCGTTTGCATTTGATAATCCAGAGACCGTAAGCAGAGTTCAGTTCATGTTGCTTTTTTAATGGCTGCCACACACACACACTTCCAGGCACAAGCAATCGAATACCTATACACAATACAATGATAACAGCACTATCAAACTCCATGTGCTCAGGCTAAGGCAATCGAGTACCTATCACCAATGTCAGACATAACATTTCCTCCCCCCTCACAGAATTTCAAACATGAAATGTAGTGACAAAGTCCTGTAGGTGGCCAGGGCGAGAACGTGTACGAACAGGCTGAGGTGTGGACTGGTGAAGAGCAGGCCGAAGTGGGGACTGCTGAGGAGCAGGCTGAGGCACAACATCTGCTTGGGGGTTGGCTGGCTGAGTCACATGTGCATCCCGCCACTCTGGGGGTAAGGCTTGGGGGTTAGGTCCATATAATCCTGCATCAGGGGGTGCTGGCACCTTCCGAAGGCGGCTGGCATGCCACCGAGAGCCGTCAGTGAGGCAGAAAGTGGCTGGTCCAAGTTGGCGGCTGATTTGGAGAGGGGAGGACCAGAATGACGCCATCTTATTATTGCGGTGAGGCCTGCGGACTCTGACCCAATCGGAAACTGAGATGTTGGGCGCCTTGGCCCTCTTCGACTGGTCGAAGCGGAGTTTCATCTTCTCCTGCTGTCTAGCGACTGTGGGTTGAGCCAGTGGAGCAGGGCTCTGAGCTAGCGAGGGGCGGAGCCTGCCAAGGGGCAGCATGAGCTCACGGCCTAGCATGAGGGATGCGGGTGAGACCCATGTAGTGGAATGCTGGGAGGCTCTGTAGTGCAGCAGTGTGTGGAGGAGGGCCTTGTCAAACGCACACCCCTGGGATAGGTGTGCTCTGAGGCCATTTTTCAGTGTCTGGTTTAAACGCTCCACCCCCCCATTTGACTCGGGGTGGTAGTACGCTGTGCGAATGTGACGGATGCCCTTGCTCTCAAGGTAAGAGGAGAGTTCCAAAGAGACCATTTGGGGGCCATTGTCTGTGGTGATGTCCTTTGGATGCCCCCAGCGGGAGAAGTGGGACTCAAGGATATCAATGATGACCCGAGAGGTGACGGAGCCCACGGCAGTGACCTCTGGCCATTTTGAGTGCAGGTCATAGGTCACCACTAGGAACCGTTGATGGTGGAGGACACCATGGATCTCTCCGCGGATGTCCAGCTGCAGGTGCTCCCAGGGCTGAGAGGGCCAGGCAAGGGGTTGCAGGGGTGGGGGAACTTGGTGGCCAGTCTTGCCACTTACAAGGCAGGCTGCACAGTCCTTGACCAGGGCCTCGATTTCCCTGTCGATACCCGGTCACCACACTAGGTCTCGACATCGTTGTTTGAGCTTCACTATGCCCAAGTGGCCCTCATGCGTCATGGATAAAACATGCGCACGAAGGGCACTTGGGACCACAGTGCAGAGCCCACGTGCAACACAGGAGCCAGACAGTTCCTCAGGCACCTTGCGAGGCCAGCCATCTCTGATGAAGGTGCACAGCTGGGAGAGGGCCGGATCCTGTTCAGAGGCCTCTTTGGGCTCCTGGAGAGAGACTGTGGTTTGGAGAGGCGTGTGCAGCATCTGGACAATATCCTGTTCCACATGTTCAGACCCGACGAGTGGGGCTGGGGCAGAGACAGTGCGGGAGAGCATATCTGCAACAACATTGTCACGTCCTGGTGTGAACTGAAGACTGAAATTGTATTGGCGGAGGCGGTCAGACTAGCGGTGTAGATGCAGTGGTCTGTGGCCCGTGCCGGATGTTGACAGCAGGGCAGTGAGAGCCTGGTGATCGGTTCGCAGGGTGAAGGCACGGCCATACGTGTACAGGTGCCACCGCTCACATGACCAGACGCACGCCAGCGCCTCACGCTCGCCTACTGAGTACTTCTGTTCGGTGGGGCTAAGGGCTCGGGAGGCAAAGGCGATTGGTTTCTCCACTCCATTCTGTATCTGCGATAACACCGCCCCCACAGCTGAAGTGGACACGTCACAGGTGACGAGGGTGGGGCTGGCGACGTCGAAGTGAGCCAACACTGGAGGCGACGTGAGCTGCGATTTGAGGAGGCAAACAGCTTCCGTACAGGCTTGTGACCACACCCAGGGCTCATCCTTTCGCAGGAGCTGGCGCAGTGGGGCTGTGGTGGCTGAGTACTGGGGCAAAAACTTCAGGTAGTACCCAGTCATGCCAAGGAAGGAGGCAACCTGTGCTGCAGAGCTGGGTTCTGGGATGCTGTGAATGGCATCCACATTTGACTGGAGTGGGGATATACCATCAGCCGACAACCGAAACCCCACAAATTCGATCTCTGAAACAGCAAAGACACACTTTTCGCCATTCAGTGTGAGCTTGTGTTTTGCTAGAGCTGTGAAAACTCTGTGAAGGCATTCGTCATGAGTGGAGGTCGAGGGCCCTTGCATGACGATGTTATCCATGTAGATGGCCACCCCAGGAATGCCCGCGAGCACAGAGGACATCACCTTTTGGAAGCAGCTGGGTGCAGAGCTAAATCCAAATGGCATCCTGGTGTACCGAAAGACGCCAGCATGTGTCACAAAAGCTGCTGGGGTGGAGGGGAACCTGTAGATAGCCCTGTCGAAGGTCCAGTTTCGAGAACAGGATGGAACCATAGAACTGCGCTGTGAGTTCCTCTGACGTGGGCAGTGGATACTTGTCAGGGATTACGGCCTTATTCACTGCTCGAAGATCGACACAGACGCGTAGACCACCTGACTTTTTCGTTGCGACCACCAGGTTGGAGGCCCATGGGGAGGCATCAACTGGTTCGATGATGCCGGCTTCCAGTAGCTGCTTTAGTTCAGCTGTGACCCCGTCACGGAGAGCAAGCGGGATGCGGCGCAGTGGCTGAATTACAGGGGTAATGGTGGAGTCAACCATGGGCTGGTGGGTGAAGGCAGTCAGGCAGCCCAGACCCTCGAAGAGTGCTGGCCATGTTTGGCGCCACAGTGAGGTGACGTGCAGAATCGCAGACCCGCCGGTGTCCAAGAGAGAAAATCCCAGGTCAGTGAAAAGATCCAGTCCCATCAGGTTAGCTCCTTGGCATGCCACATGAAAACAAAAATCTGGCAAAACTTTTGTTCCATAGCGTACTGTGAGGTTGACTGAGCCCACTAGTCCAATTTTCGAATTACCATACCCGCAAAGGGTAGTGGAGGGCGCAGAGAGTGGCAGGGAGCTGAAAAAGCTTCTTTCCCAGGGCTGTCATCCTACTGAACTCCACAAATAAACACTAAAGCCTGCACATCTGCCGATGCACTTTATTATGGTCATATTTATGCTAATATATATGTACAAATGTATGTTGAAATGTTTAAGTGTCCTAATCCAAATTGTACACTCTCGGGAGCCGCAAGCCTACATTTCGTTGCACTGCACTTGTGCACTAACAATGACAATAAAAGTTGATTTGATTTGATTGATTGATTTGATTTGATTTGAATGTGTCCACATTCAGCAGTGAGACGCTGGCACCAGTATCCAACAACAGCGGGATGCACACATCATTCAGGTTAATTGTGCATGACTTGAAAGCCACTACTGGCCCAGAGCTCAAGTTGTGATTTATAGTGCTTGAGGATTGAGAGTGTTCATTTGTAGCAATCGGGGCAGAGCGGCAGACATTGGCAAAGTGATTTTGTTTTCCATAATTGCGGCAGGCTTGGCCGCGCGCGGGGCAATTCTGCGCTCTGGTAGCATGTGAACGAGATCCGCAGTTTCCACACTGTTGCCACGGTAGCGTGCGTTGCTGCCGTCGCGCGAGCATTACCGTGTCAGAGCTGTCGGGGCCGAGGGCGCTCTGTCACTGGGTGTGTCTAGTTTCGCTGCACATTCGGCTGCAGACTCCACTTGAAAGGCAATGTTGACTGCCTGTGACAATGACAGATCGCCGGACTCGAGTAACAGTCTTTCACGCACTCTCATGTTGTTTGTGTGCTCTATTATTTGATCACGCACCATCTCATCTTGTAGTGCACCAAACTTGCACGAGCTAGCTAACCCCCTCAAATTAGCCACGTACTGATGCACCGACTCGCCGAGGAGTTGGTGACGCTGTCTAAAAATGAATCGCCGCAGGAGGGCACTTTGTGGGGCAGAGAAGTGTGTGCTTATTAACAGAGCCACAGCCTCATCATATGTTTGGATTGAGTCAGAAGGGGCAGAAGGTATGGAGTAAAAGGTAAAGAAATAAAAAGGGCAAAAGCAGGAACTAAGTGTCACAAAACATATTTGAAAGTTCTCTATCTGAATGCACGTAGCATTCGTAACAAAATAGACGGGTTAATGGCACAAATAACTACATATGGGTATGATCTTGTGGCCATTACAGAAACATGGCTGCAGGGTGACAATGCCTGGGAATTAAACATACCAGGTTATTTAAGGATCAGGAAGGACAGGCAGGAAGGAAGGGGAGGTGGGGTGGCTATGTTAATAAAGGAAGGAATCACTGTAATACAGAGAAATGATATTGGGTCAAAAGATCAGGATAATGAAACAGTTTGGGTGGAGGTAAGGAATAATAAGGGGAAAAAAACACTAGTGGGCGTAGTCTATAGGCCTCCGAACAGTTGCAGCTCTGTTGGACGGAGTATCAATCAGGAAATAGTTGAGGCTTGTAATAAGGGAACATCTATAATTATGGGGGATTTTAACTATCATATTAATTGGACAAATCAAATTGGGCAGGGCTGCCTTGAGGAAGAGTTCATTGAGTGTATTAGGGATGGGTTTCTTGAGCAGTATGTAACTGAACCGACCAGGGGGCAGGCAACCTTAGATCTGGTCCTGTGTAATGAGACAGGATTAATTAAAAATGTCCTAGTAAAGGATCCCCTTGGAATGAGTGACCATAACATGGTTGAATTCCATATTCAATTAGAGGGTGAGAAGGTTGGATCTCAAACAAGCGTGCTAAGCTTAAATAAAGGAGACTATGAAGGTATGAGAGCGGAATTGAGTAGAGTGGATTGGGAAAATAGATTAAAGGGTAAGACGATACATGATCAGTGGTGTACATTTAAGGAGTTATTTTACAACTTCCAAAAAATATATATTCCACTGAGAAGAAAAGGGTGTAAAAGAAAAGACAGCCATCCGTGGCTAAGTAAAGAAATTAAGGATAGTATTCGACTAAAAACAAGGGCATATAAGGTAGCCAAATCTAGTGGGAGGATAGAGGATTGGGAAAACTTTAAAAGACAGCAAAAAATAACAAAAAGATTGATTAAGAAAGGGAAGATAGATTATCAATCAATCAATCAATCAATCAATCAACTTTGTTGTCATTGTTAGTGCACAAGTGCAGTACAACGAAATGTAGGCTTGCGGCTCCCGAGAGTGTACATTTAGATTAAGACATTTAAACATTCAACATTCATTTGGCTTGTAATACATTAACATAAACATAATAAAGTGCATTGGCAGATGTGCAGGCTTTAGAGTTTATTTGTGGAGTTCAGTAGGATGACAGCCCTGGGAAAGAAGCTGTTCCTAAATATAAAAACAGATAGTAAGAGTTTTTATAGTTATATAAAAAGAAAAAGGGTGGCTAAAGTAAATGTTGGTCCCTTAGAGGATGAGACCGGGAAATTAATGGTGGGAAATATGGAGATGGCAAAAACACTGAATGAATATTTTGTATCAGTCTTTACAGTAGAGGACACTAAGAATAACCCAACACTGGACAAACAGGGGGCTAGAGGGGGGGAGGAACTAAATATGATCAAAATCACTACGGAAGTGGTACTCGGTAAAATAATGGGACTCAAGGCGAATAAATCACCTGGACCTGATGGCTTACATCCTAGGGTCTTGAGGGAAGTGACGGTAGGGATTGTGGATGCATTGGTAATAATTTTCCAAAGCTCCCTGGACTCAGCAAAGGTCCCGGCAGACTGGAAAACTGCTAATGTAACACCCTTATTTAAAAAGGGCAGTAGACAGAAGGCTGGAAACTATAGACCGGTTAGCCTAACATCTGTGGTAGGTAAAATTTTGGAGTCCATTATTAAGGAGACAGTAACAGGACATTTGGATAATCATAATTTAATAGGACAAAGTCAGCATGGTTTTATGAAGGAGAAGTCATGTTTGACAAATTTGCTGGAGTTCTTTGAGGAAGTAACATATAGGGTGGATAAAGGGGAACCAGTGGACGTAGTGTTGCGTTTGCATTCGATAATCCAGAGACCGTAAGCAGAGTTCAGTTGATGTTGCTTTTTAATGGCTGCCACACACACACACTTCCAGGCACAAGCAATCGAATACATATACACAATACAATGATAACAGCACTATCAAACTCCATGTGCTCAGGCCAAGGCAATCGAGTACCTATCATCAATGTCAGACATAACACACAGCACCCAAGTGACTACCCTTGTGACTGCTTGTACTTTATCTTCCTCTTACGCGTGCTCCTACGTGGTGCTTCCCCTATGGCTTCAGCAGATGTGGAGGCCCCTTGCTCACTTTCTTGCTGCTCCTGTCTCGATGCCTTTGGCAGGTGTCCTCTGGGGTGGTGAACCTGTGTGGGCTCGCCAACAGTCTGCTGCTCCTGCGGCTGTGCAGGGACTGAGACGCCCATCTCAGTTAGGTGAAGACTCTGGTGGGGCTCTGACCGAGGGCTTTGCAGTGGCATGGTCGTGTGTGTGCTTGGAGAGGAACCCCCACTTCCTTGTTGTCTGCCACCAACATCCCTCTCATGGGTCAGCCCCACTTCAGAGCTAGCAAGTGGCCTGACAGCACCTTGCTGCACTTCCGGGGGGCCATGAGGACCTGCTTCTGCACTGGAAGTCCTACTCCAGAGGACTTCCATGAAGGTCTGGTTTGTATGCTCAATAGCTGACCATCGCTCCTCAAGAGATGTCATTCTATTCTGAACAATGACCATGTTTTCAAGGCCCTGGCGACTAAGCTCCTCCATGGCCGTAGCCATCCTCTCCTCTACCGTAGCCATTCTCTCCTCTATGGTAGCCAGCCTTACCACAGAGGTAGCCATCCTTTCCAAGGAGGTTGCCTTACTTTCCGCGGTGATGCATTCATGCGCCAATGCCTTCACAAAGGCTCTGCTCATGTTCGCGATGGACACCTCCATTTGCTCCACACTCACAGCGAGCAAACCTGCCAGAGACTCCTGCACCTGCTCTTGGAGTTGAGCACCACTCTCCTTCTGGATGGACCCAGAGGCACAGGGTCGACATGCAGCTGAGCTGAGCTGGCAGAGTCCTGCGCCCTCTGACTAGGACTCTCCACTGCTGTCCCTGTCTCCACCATCTGCTGATGCTCACTTGTGAGCATCTGTTACACCAGGTGCCAACACTACTCTATCTCACAAAGGTCCCACCGAGGTGTGAGTGTCTGCGCTGATGCTGGGTGTGCTGAATTCTGCTGACTCTGCGCCCTCAGAGGTTGCAGCTTTCTCTGAGGAGTCTGGAAGCTCAGGCTGTTCCTCCTGGACAGTGGGGACGAGGGAAGTAAAGGAAAAAGTTAGAGATGTGAGGTCAAGGTTACATGCACATTGAATAGTGCAGATGATCATAAGTCAATCTGTTAGAGCATCAGAATCATTATCATTGACTCGCAATGTCAATGAGAGAGATGCCAAACTATTCTGTCACCAACTTGCTGTGATGTGCCCGTCTGTCCATCCCCTACTTGGGAATCATCCTCGATCCCGACGATTTCCAGGGTCGCCTCCTCCCAGGCGGTGAGCTGGGCTACTGAGGGTGGCCCTCCTCCTGTCATGGCTCTTTCCCTCTTAATATGGGCTCTCTTTTCCTCCAATGAGGGACACAAGTGGAGTTTGAGTGAGAATGAAGGAGTGAGTGTAGAGAATGCATAGCATAGATGCTTAGAAGGAGACAAAGGGCCCTCCCTGTGTGTTATAAGTTGTTGTTATTGTTGCATCACAGTGATAGGGAGTATGAGGGCTACATAGTTAAGTGAATGTGACCATAGAGAGAGAGGGAATGGGTAAAGGTGCAGGGATGTAAGTGTCAAGTGGGATGTGGATGAAGAGGTTAGCAAGCATAGTGCTGGTGAGGAGAGGCGATGGGAATCAGATTGAGGGTGATGGGAAAGTCATACTCACTTTTCCTGCGGGGAGAAGGTCATGAAACCTCTTCCTGCTTTGCAGCCAGGTTCTGCAGCTCATCGATATGGGGCTGGCCTCCTGGGCCACTTGCAGCCACACAGCTTTAGTCTACTGGGATGGCTTTTTTCTCCCTGAGGAAGGGAAGAGCACCTCCTTATTTAATCTTGCTCCCTCCACCAGAGCTTGGAGGGAGGGCTGATCGAAGCGTGGAGCACACTTTTGCCTGCTGGTGGACGCGGTCGATCAATGAAGTGCTTACTACAATCACCATAAAGTTTGCAGTCTCCAGAAGAAGCAAGGCTGCTAGCAGGCCTTAAATCCAGCAGCATTGATGACATCATCGGAGGCGACTTTCTGTATGAAAAGACTCATTGGGCCAGGGGTTCCCACACGCTGGAAATCAATTGTCCAATTAGGGGAAAATCGCACTTTTTCCCCACTTCACTTCGGAGCCGGTGTCCTGATACGAATGCCACCTGCAACGCCCCAGCCTGCCCGCAGTGGCAAAATCGAGCCCAAAGAGTACAAAAGCAAGGAAGTTATGA